>NW_024015080.1:0-10087 GCF_000499745.2 Eimeria mitis | reverse complement strand
AATTAGCGGCGCTAGCGCAGCAAGAGACTGCAGAACGCTCGCCACATCGCCGCTCTCTTGGGTTGCTCTTCGTTGCAGGTTACTGTTCTTTCCCTCTGTAGAGGCATCAGCGCAGTGGCCTTCTTGCGGTTTTACCTGAGCAATTGAATTGTGTGGCGCGCAGTGTGGAAGAGTCTGTTCTCACTCTTACCGGCAAGGATATGCGAAACCAGGACTGCGAAGTCTATGAGCCTACATTCTGCCTACAGAACCTTCATGAAGTGTTGGCTGATGTAGCGCCTGGGTGCTAACGACACTTTTTATATTGCAAGCCCAGTTTATAAGTCATATACTGTGCCACTGCTTCAGGGATTTACTTCGGCTTCAGGCGGTGGGTCCCCGGCGCTTCTACTGGATGCGCTTGCTTGTGCAGTCCAACCGGCTGCATGCACAGCCGTGGAGCTTGGTGAAAGCCGTATCTGTTCATCAGGAGGGATGGGTAACCCGCGTTCTTCGGCTCGTTGCTTCAATCTTTGTCGCCTTTGCTGCTCTATCTGTTGCAGCAAGATCTTGCCATATTCGTTGGGCATTGCGCTTTGCGGGAGATAACAAGGGAAATCAGAATTAAGTGAGCCTGGGGAGGCCTTGAATGCTCTGGTATTAGGTAGGAAGGCAGCAGATTACACGTAATCTCACTACATTTTGGAATGGATCAGAGACCTTCCTGCGGCAGGTCTACCAGCATGATCTGCAGGCGTGCAATGCATGCTTGCCCCCTAATGCACCATTATTCTAGTTACGATATGCAACTAAATTAAAAGTGCTCGGCCTACTACTGCTTTGTCCTCCGTGTGCGTTAGGGACTGGTGTTTGTTCTACGCCCTGTGCCAGTGAGGGCGACGCCGTACTGAGCCGCGCCTCCTAAGTCATGCGAAAATACCATTAATGGAAGGATTCAAAAAATATTTCGATGATTGTAAGCTGCAAAAGAGGGTATGGAGCATTTCCGGGGGTCGGAGACGCTTCGCTGTGCAGCTAGGCGCAGACGCCACGTTGTCCACTTGCTTGCCGCTAAGCGAACAGGTTTTGGTTCCACTACGTGCGTCAGCCTTATCCAAAACTCATTTCATCTCATTGGAGAAGTTTTAGCTTTGGTGTAAGGCGATGGCCTTGTATGGCGAACCGCCGCTACTGAAGAATAACCCGGTTCAAATGTGGGGCCGGTGTGATGTTACTACGCATTTATCAAACCAAGGGGACCACTCTCAAAAGGTGAAACACTACAAACGATGTGCATCACAGTCGAGTAAAAATGTATTTAAAGGAGCGTTGGGCTTCCTGAGATCCAGGCGTGCCTCAGTTACGTACCATTGCATCCAAAGTGACCCAAGCATGCTCTTGGCATTATACCACTTAGCTGCTAGGTCAGCTAGCGGACACGTGCCTCTTGGGTATTATATTTCCCATATTTAAAAAGCTCGTTACGTTTGTTTTTGGAATATATTGACTATATAGTTGAAAAGACATATGTGTGGAAGCCCAATACCGGCTGGTGCGTTTGCGCTCCGTGCGCCAAGTGCAAGCTCACGAAGGCCCGGCGAACGGGCAGATGGCCCAGCAGCAAGTACTACGCCCAGGTATTCATTTTGATACGCTTGGAACAGAACTGCTCCACAGAGCATTACCTGCAGTACGTCAATAACGGCACCGTGACTTGGACGTCATCGGCGGATCAGTTATTTACTCAGCTGGGGCTCTACAGGCTCAGGTTGTGAGAATAGCTTTGGCCTTAGCAAATGGGTTACTGCCAAACGTACAACAAATCCGTGGTTACTGGCCATGGAACCCTGATAGGGAACTGGATGGAAGAGGAGGTCCTCCGGGACGCTTCTGGGCACACTCATCTGGATAGGTACTCAAGCAACAGAACGAAAAAAAACGCCGATCCAGAAACGTGATATCCAAGTCAATTTGCATGAGCCGAGACTAACAAGATTAACAACACTAGGCAGAAATGTAATGCTTTTAGGGAGCCTCACGGAACTGTTCCTGGGCGGTTACATACACTCACTTGTGCAGATCCTATGTCATTGGCAACCTGAGTTACTCTACTGTCAACGTATATGCGTATTGAAATCACTGTGATGTGCAGCTCCCCTCATTTAGACACATTCATGCGCGTTATGGGAGACCGGCCATATCCAGTGTCTGAGACCTTCGTCACCAGTGCTGGTCGCCGCACTCATCCTCCTCCACGCCAGCAAAATGGAGTGCAACAGTTCACGCAGCGTGAGCTTGCTTCACGCAGAATGAAAGAGCTAAGTTCTTATATGAACGAAACGTGTATGTTTCGCTCAACGGCAATTGACGCCGCGGCAGTAGAAGCAGCGCTCAAAGAGCGCAGTGAAAACAAGGTGGGTAGCGCAGCCAAGCTACCTAAANCTGCATCCTACTCCGCTATGCACCTAGTGACTGCAACAGCCAGGGGGCGAGCCTTCATGCCCTTACTGTACAGCAGTTTAGCTCTGCGAGTGTGCGTGAACGTTCCGAGATTGACAGTGTCAGCGGCCTACGAGTGTGCATTCCCAAGTTGAATGCATGCGGCTTCCCAAGGGTGCCGCGTGTTGCGTTAAGCGAATATAGATGCAATACTTATGAAGGTGTTGCAGAACTCATCTGCGCATGCCGAACTCGAGGACAGACACGAAACAGAATCGTCCGCAAAGTACAAGTTCCACGTGAGCAGCGCCATGCTCAACAACCCAAGGGCTGCTCAAAGCGTGCTATTGCGCAGTTGTAAGGTGTCATAGAGCACCTCTACTCCATCATCCTTCTCAATGCATTTCGTAGATTTCGTAGGCCTTATTGTTGCAGGTACCTGATGCCCAAGAAGCGAAGGTTTTAACCCCTGAAGACAATGCCGAGAACTACTTCCGGAAGGTACAATGGATAGCCCCGTTTATTTCTACCGTTTTGCTTGTGCTTGCCTGTCAGTTATATGCACTAGTTAGATCTCACCTTAATTGGCAGGTGGTTCCAGCCGAAGCTGACGGTTCCACGCTAGGCTGAAAGTAGCTCTTTCGAGATCATCACACACTCACCTAACCCTCTGCTTAACTAAAGCTGCATTCTTGCCAGTGTGGCTCCGCATAATTCAACAGCAAGTGAGGTCTGGAACATCGGAGGGTGCCGAACTTGTCAGCCGTTGGACTGAGCTAGCCAACATCCGGAGGTCAGAAACAGAGCCCCATACCTTGACCAGCTTGAGACTGATAGCGACCCTGCCGGCGGTTTCTTCTCTGCGCGCCCGAATCGTTGCCTTCCTTGTCCTATAATCACGGTTGTGGATAGAATTCTTTGCTTGCGACCTGCAGTTCTAGTGTACAGCAGACCTCATGCTCAGGGAAAACGATGTTTGCGAAAAACAACTATTTCTCGATCCCAGTACAAAATTCGCTACAAGTATGGAATCCACCACACTCATCGGGCCGGCACAAAGTAGAAATTGAAGAGTGTTGACGACTCAAGCTCATTCGCATGCTAAACAATGTTCATTTCTTTTATTGCCCTTTCTCGTCGGCTACGCCCCTGCAGGGTTTGTGCAAAGACACAGAGGTTCTAGGAATTCTCGAAAAGTCTCTGAGAAGCCCGAAAGAGCCACACACTGCAGCAACCGAGGTGAGGTTAACAAATGAATTCTGTCACTATATTGAGCCAATAAAACTTTCCTGTGCCGATGCGTAGCAACGTCCCCACCCAAAAATGGCCATGCGGAACAAAACAGGCAGAGCATGCAGATAATCGTGTTTATTAGCTGCGGCGGAACATCAACCTCGTACACTTCTGTCTGCTGACGGTTGATGTAGGCTCCTCAATCAGCGCTGCAGAGTTTTAAACAACGCCTTCGAGAAGCCATTAAAAGGGCAAAAGGATGCCTGGGATTTCTCATCCTGAAAGCTGTTCTCAAGTAGGCACGATATCAAGAGTCCACGGAATAATTGTGGTTCCTTTAGTCCCAGGGCTAGCAGTATTTCCACTAGCCTTCGTTTGTTGTGGAGTGACACATAGGGAGCTGAGCGACGTTCGCGGTCTCGTTCCAGCACAAGAAGTGGAACAGTTCCTCTGGGACTCGTTTGGTGTCCAGTCAGCAGATATCGTAAGATGCTGCCCAGCGTGCGAGCTTATCCAACCTGCAGTGTTACGCCTCGATTGTGTTCTGATGTTGGACGCTGCGCTGCGTATTGTTACGTTTGGTGCGTGCAGCCTATAGAGCACTTGCGAAGCGCCTTAAAAATTCTGACACTAGTGGACAAGGCATCTATAAGGACTTCTGACCTTGTGGAGTTTTTATGGGTGATATTCACACTAACCAAGTAATATGTGCGGTAATCCTGCAATTGAAGAGCTTCACTAGCATGTGCTGAGTGTCCATCACTTTGTACTGCACAGACAGTGGCTCGTCATCCGTTGGCAGGCACCGAAACGATTGTTGAGCTGGTCCTATATGAAAAGCATCAAATCCTGCATATTATAATCAGTTCCGCCACTTCCGGCAATACATGCATTACACTGCCGTCTTCCTGTGGTTCTACATAACACAATCTAGGTATACGCAAAACGTAGGTCTCGAATGTAATCTGGAAGCCTGCCTCTTTGCCTAATTTTTGAAGGTACCTATCGAGTCTTGCCGAAGAAACATCCTCGTAGCCTTCCAACAGGTTGCCGCATCTTCGACGGATATAGTAGCAGCGGGGTCCAGCGCTGCAACAGTACGCATCACTCATCCCCGACCACAAATACAGCTCAGCAGTATCCCGGAGTTCCTACACCCTTTCCTTTGTGAGAAAGACAATTGTGGCCAAGTGGCGCTTCCACTCGTACTTGAGGCCCTCGTGGTAAGTGGCCAATTGCCAAAAAGAATAGGAGTCATTAAAGTCTATCCCTGCAAGGGCCACTACCGGAATCTTTCTGGGAATCAACCTTTGGCAGCGCAGCCTTCCCCTGTCTTCAGGACTTGAGCCAGGGCATTGCTGACGACGCAAGCTTCCTAGCGACCGTCTGCGATATCGCGGAAAAGGAGGGCCTCCATTTGTAGGTGATCGCTGCTGATACGAGGCAGCGCTCAACAGTTTCTGACGAACACATCAGGAATGACGGCAGAATCACCACGAATATATTTGCAGCGTGACCTTGCAACGTGCGGTTACTAGTATTCAAATTTTTAATCATTTGTCGTGCTCCTCCGGATCCGTCTTTATACCTGCCCATTTGTCATAAAAGAGAACGACGTTTTAAAGACATTTCTGCTACCGGCATCAATGAGGGCAGGATAGGAGCCGTAGAGCGATTACGCTTTGAGAAGGCACACGGTAGAATATGCTGCAGACGATGCTCTGCTCACCACTGGTTCAGCAGATTGTTCCACACTGCGGAAGAAGACAAAAACCTGCTCGTTCGGAGTATCGTCCATCGGACGAAATCATGTTGAAACCTTAATGGTGCACTTCTATCGAATGCCGGGACTAATACTGACGCTTTGGCTGGTTGTTAACCCACCAATCGATTGAAGGTGTTATACCTACTGAGCTTTCTAAGAGCCTGCGCAGTCCTCACGTTACAGTAATTCCATTTGATAATTCAGTTAGCTGAAGTAATGAGCAAGCAACTGTAGGGCCTTTCTATACTTGCATCATTCCCAAAAATAATGGCCACCACTAACTCAACTTAAGTGACGAAAATCGGAATTCTTGGCGTGTTTCGCGTAAATCATTACACTTTTGTTCTACTGCTCGCTTGCATGCAAAACACGCCTGCACGTTTAAGAAAAAGGGCACGCTCTAAAATGGTCCAGCCTTCCCAGCCTACGACAGCCTGTGGTCGATATCTAGAGTACACCTAAAGCCGAAAAACGCTTGTCTCATCGAGCACCCGCACGACTGCTTAAAAAACTTTAATGTGCAGCTGTCAGAATTACTGCGTAGCCGCATAACGAAACTTGAAGCGTTCAGAGAGTTTTGTACTTCTGAAGCTCCTCCCCGGTTTGAAAAACTTAAACATGATCCAGACTGGATGATGATGGGCGTTGAAAAGTGTAAGAACACTTCAAAAAGCGTAAGTGCTGCGCTGGTCATAAATTTGCGTGCGCTAGCGACACGGTGACGACCCGATATAAGTAAAATTTATTCTCTACAAGCTTCACTTTAAAGGGGCTTTCACTCCAGAAGAATGTAGGAGATTCGTGCGGCCTGTGCGAACGAGCCTATCAAGGAGATGATCTGCAGCTTCTAGGGTTTCCGAGTTGCTCATAGCTGCTGTGATTGAGCCGGCCTTCATGCCAGCAACAGCCCGCTGGAGCATAACTCGCTTGACAGACCGGCGTTTACTGAAGTACTCACGAACTCGCGAAAAAGAACTCATACCTTTTCGCAAAAGTCTAGAGATAGCTGATCCCAAGCACATCTGAAGGCGCATCAGTGTTTTTGACTGGTTAACGACAATGGCGATCGCAGAGTTAATAGTTAGGAAGAGGGAAAATCCTCCAGCTGTACCAGAAAACAATCCAATGAGAAAGACCTGCTCAATCGCCGTCACCCACGCCATGCCAAGCGAAGCCCCCCCAGGAACAGGGTTGCAGGCCATTTCTTGAAATATCGGGTTCCACAAGCAGTCAAGTGGAGGTGTCGCTCCCGATACCACTAGGTTCTGCAAAATGTCGAAGAAGCTCATGACCGCATATATGCCCATGAATGTAAGAACGAATGAAGAGATGATCGCAGCCACTGCGTGCTTCCTCCTAGTAGAGATCCAATCCAGCACCATGTTCCCCATAAACGGAGCCTGCTGACGCAGATGAAGTCCCAGGTAGTGGTTCCCTAGACGCTGATGGGCGCGAGAGGAAAACAGAATATAGTAAGCAAACATTGAACCTTGTCCGCTTTCCAGACCTTTAAGCTCATCTCGGACTTCTTTCGGAGTTGAATGATCGAAGAAATTGAGGGCCGCATCGCTCTTTAATATCATGCGCCTCGAATTAACAAGATTTGGATCTGAAAGGTGCTTTAATGCCCACGATGTGCCGAAGGCCTTCTCGTATTTCTGCATCAGAGTCGGGTGCAACATAGAAGGCAACATGCTGCTGAGAGCCATTTGCCACAGGCCTCTGCAATGGTCAATACACATAGACGCTTGAAACTCGACTTCACGTAGCCCTTCCGACAAACCGCCGTAGCCGCGACGCACACCCAACATTCCCATATTTCGCTGCACAAGCGGAGGTACTCGTGAAATATCTGAACTTTGTATGCGAATTTGAGTCTCTACCTCACGTAGGAGAGCCTCTTGCATGTTAATCTTGATTGCTAGCCTTGGCTCAGTTTCTATCACAAGTTTCAACTGGTCAAGCAAATCGTGTAGCTGCTCGAAGTCAACAGTAACGCCAAACCATACACCATGTTGTCTGCTGGGTGAACGATACAGAAGTCGCATAAGCGACTTTTTTGCACCTTCCCAAAGGCGCTGCAGAGGACCTTGTCGCTTCCGGTGGGCAACTCTTGTGAAGAACAGTGTTTGGCCGGCATCAGCCTTGAGCTTCCGAAGAGAGTCATTGACCAACGTGAACACAGTGTCTTCAAGAGATTCCAGGTGCCTTTCTAAAACCAAATATGACTCTAGTCCCTTCACCACAAGAGAATTTAGACGGGCCCACCAATCTGAAAGGTCAGGCAGTGGAAGGCCGTTGAGGTCGACTTTCCCCCATGCTCTCTTGAACGTATTAAAATCAGTATGTGATTCTAGTAATGTGGGCGCCAAGCCATGGGCCGCCCAAGCTTTTATCTGTTCGTCCATTATGGCCGATATCGGTTTGTCTTGCAAGAAAAGTGGCCGTTCTTCGCCAACAAGCCTATTGAAGTCCCCCACAGTTTTATCGTGCTTCAGTGAGTGAAAATTCATGACTTGCATGAGAGCCGCGCTGTGAACAGTGAAGCTAAAAGGGTTCAAGAGCTTCTCGAAGAATGTAGAGGGCAACTTTTCTCTTAGAACTGCACACACGCATGCACCAACACGGTCCACACACATGCGATTTCATAGGATTGATCATACGGGAGATCCCCGGGAGCAAAACACAACAGAATCACGTCTGCTCAAGCCAAATANCTTGTTCGCTTGAGTACCCCTGCAGTAGACCTAAAAAATAGATTCCTAACGAAGCCTGGGACAAAGCCATGAGAGTAAAGGACCTTTACCCACGTCGGGTTCTGAAGAACAGTCTCCTTTTGTTGTGGGTACCCTGATGCGACACAAGAACGCAGCTCCTATCATGTTTTATTGACGTGGCAAGGTTTTGGCCAAATTTCTCGAGAGTCATGCTCTTTCTATACAATTGGGATACGGCGTACCTTCCCGGGCGCTGAGGAAGGCAAACAACCAGATATGCGTTGGGCTCGGCAATGGCGCAGCAAGCTCTGTAACATTCTGTGTGAATGGCGTGTCCCTGATCGTCAGCATAAGCGGATTCCTCGCGTTTCCTAGCATCATCTGGATTGATGATAGCATTGTAGTCCTCGTACCTTCTTCTGACGGGGGACTTGGAACTACGATGTGAGTTCAAAACAAACACACGATGAAACATCATGAATTGCACTTCAGACATGCTTCCGGGTGGCCGGGCCCTTTCGGCAGTATGTAA
Source organism: Eimeria mitis (assembly GCF_000499745.2). Lineage (NCBI taxonomy): Eukaryota > Apicomplexa > Conoidasida > Eucoccidiorida > Eimeriidae > Eimeria > Eimeria mitis. The sequence goes on along the minus strand of NW_024015080.1, from coordinate 1,422 downwards.
AGAGCTTACGAATTGCATAGAGAGCCATGGCCGCTCTCATCCCATCAGGGGCTGATCGAAGATCTTTCAGGCGATCGGCAGCGGCTTGCACTTCATCATCTAGACTTTCGCGACCAGAGCTTCGCAACAATTTTCTACCAATAGAATCCATTCCCACAGGTCGAAGAACGTGTAAAATATCTGAAAACAAGCATGGACAGGAATGAATGCGNTAGAATCCATTCCCACAGGTCGAAGAACGTGTAAAATATCTGAAAACAAGCATGGACAGGAATGAATGCGCGTTTGAGTCACACCAGGCGGCGTGAAAAATGACTCGTTCTTTGGGATCGAATCCTTTCATGACAGATCGTGCTGGCGCTGAATGCAGGGTAGGAGAATCGGCGGCCTCAGGCACATACTTTTCTGGAAATCCTGTGTAGCCTGTTTCGTGTTACGTTTTTCGAATGCAAGCCAATAGCTTGCCGCTGTAGACACGTCACAAGTAAACCCATAGAAAAGCGAATTGCATCTTAGCGTCTTAAAAGAGAGGGATAGTGTGCGTCATTGCACTTGGGAACAGCTTACCGGCATCTAAGGACGACGTTGTAAACATTGTGGCTACCGCCAGGTTCAGTCTCTCCAAGACTCGCTCTATGCCTGAAAAATGTCGCACAATCATAACGGTAATTTGCTGCACGGGGACGGCAAAGCCATATCCGGCGCTGCACTGCTTAAATGAAGCTTGCCTTGCTCAAGCTGTTCATTCACTGGACGAGGCAGCAGTCCCCAATCCGTTCCCGTTAAGCTTCTTTCTTGTCCTGCGGATGTAGAATCAAGCATACCACCACTTATTACAGGATGCAGGCCAGAAGAAGTTTCTTCAGCGTCGGAAANGATGTAGAATCAAGCATACCACCACTTATTACAGGATGCAGGCCAGAAGAAGTTTCTTCAGCGTCGGAAACTTGACAGCGCTTGGCACAGATGCACTAAAAACAGTCAATGGCTTACGCGAACTAATCTTGCACTCCACCGCCCCTGCAAGGGAAGCACAAATATGAACATGACTGCATGATTTAAAAGTATAACGTGCGATTCGTCCCTACTTGTATTTAGTAGCTTGTAACTGCAAAACGCTAAGACGGCCTACCTAGGCCCGTGATTGTCGTGTGTGCTTGTTTCAACAACTCTGCCTTGGCGCGATGGCGAATTTGCTGGTCAGTATCATCCTCCAACTTCGTCAACTCCTGGCTATCTTTTGAAAGCCGAGATTCCTCAAAAACGCAAGGTATGTGAATGTACCCCTCTTCGTCAGGCACACAGGTTTCTGCATGTAGACGTTTCATGTTCTGGAGAGGCGAAAGTCCAAGCTCAACAGGCACTCCCGCCTCTGTCAGCGTAGTTATGTGACCTGTAACGACTGCAAACCAGTAAACAAAT
>NW_024015079.1:0-10172 GCF_000499745.2 Eimeria mitis | reverse complement strand
TCAACTCATCGCCGCTCATGGATATAGGGATGATGAGGCTTTTGGAGAGCTTAAGGATTCAGGGTAACTTTCTTCTCATCCCTGCGCTTGCTGGGCAAAGCCTTCGACCCCTACCGCTGAACCGTCGTGAAGCTTCTCAGCTGGGTGCATGTGCAGCCACTGAGTTCCTACCGTGCATGTGCAATGGCCAACGCACCCTCCATCCATAGCAATCATGCAGCGGTCCTCACGCGCTGAGCCCGCATGGTGAAGACAAAAAGTTGGCCAACCTTAATGAAAATGCCATGGAAAACTTTCCATGTTGTGCGCCCATTCGATGACCAGGCATTTGAGTAGCTTAAGTAGCTTAAGAATTCATATGCTTGCTGGGCTGGTACTGGCTGCATGACAGCCGGGCGTTTGAAAGGTAACTTTGCAATTGAGATGATTGTTAACTGCGTATGCCATGCTTGCTGGGGCTCTGGGTTGCCGTTTGTGCGCAGAAGTGGTTGGTTAGCTGGTTGGCGTGCAGCCAGCGAGAGAATGAGAACGTATTATTCAGAAACTGGTCTCAACCGATTTGGTTGTGCTTGCTGAGCCTGTATATTTACAAGCAATGCGTGCCGCAGAACTAGATAGTTTCCTTTTTTGCTCTGTGCTTTACTCATGGACAGAGTAATTGGCCATGGCTTAGCTGTTCGCAACGGTAGCCATCCAGATAAGCGCCTAAATGCGCAATATCTAATGCATGACTTGCTTATGCAAAGCTTCCGCTCAGGCTTGCGAGCGCCCAGGCGAGAAAGAAAACGGAAACAAACGCCATCCGCTGCTGTGTAGCAATGATACTTTTCGAAAAAAACGGCCCTGTTCCCGTCCCCTATAATTTCTACCACCACAGCAATTTGGAATCCACCTGCTGCTGTTTCCGCTGTTGCTGCTTCACAGATACTTCTGGTGCTACTTATGCGGATGGCAGCTGCAGCAGCGATCCCCCGACTGGGTCTGCACGTCGCTGGTACTTCTGCTGTCCTTCTTATGGCTTTCGCTTGTGCTGCAAAGTGTGGGCGTTTGCGAAATCACCGCGTGTGGGAGTTGCCGAAGCGTAGAGCATCTGCTGTTTGCGAGCTGCTGCTGTGGCTGCTGCTACCCTGACGGCCGCTTTTGCGTTTGCTGTGTGTGTGTTACTGCTGTGGCTGTTGCAGGTGCTGATATGGCAATTACTGCTGCTGGTATGCCAGCTGATGCTGCTTTGCTTCCTCCGCAGCACTGACGTCAGTTGCCAGTGCAGTTGCTGCTGGTGCTTCTTGTGCTGCAGGAGGTGCATTTACATTTCCTCATTGCTACAACACACCGGAAGTAAGCGCTGATATTCTGACGCCTCTAAAATGATTCCACAAAGCTGCTGTTGTTGCTTCCCGTGGTGATGATCCTGGTGCATTTGTAGCTAGTGTTGCAGCTGCTGCTGAAATTGTCTTGAAGAGGAGCTTACACTTTTGGGTGATGACAGGATGGGGACTCTCCGACGGTTCTGCGTATGCAAAAACAAACATTAGGCTAGTGCGGCCGTTGCTGCTCGTGATGCTCCCGTTACTGTTGCTGCTATTGCTGCAGCGAATGTTGGTGAGAGAGAGCAACGTTTGGCAACAGTGTTTGAAGCAAGGCCTGGTCACTACAGCAAGGCCTCAATTGTTTCTGCTGATATCTCGCGAAGCGCCACAACATATCTTCTACAGACAACAAGACAGCCCGAAACAGACAATCCACAGAGGCGAGCAGGGACCGCAAACAAACGAACAACAGCCCCGACCATTCCGGCAAGTGCAACAGCGGCAGCAAAGCCAGTGGCAGTGGCAGTAACACCTGCCGTCCCTGCCAGCTGCAGTTGAGAGCTGGCAGGCGCTGTTCTCACCACATGAGGCTTATTACGATGGGGGCTTCCCTAGAGTCCCCAGATCTATCGGCTCAGCGGCTGTGAGCAGCACTTCAAGGCGGAGCAGCAGCTGCTGTGGGTTCCTGCATTTCTCATCGATTCATCGGCTGACGCAAGCGGTCAAATCTTGGTCGCAGCCCAATATGCTGGTGAGCATGAAGTGCAGTAGAGGCTGGCAGGGAACACCGCTGCTCACCGCGGTGCGCACACTACAGTACGTTGCAAGCTTGCACACCTGTAAGCAGTCGTTGCACGCATGTACGCAGTGGCTCTTTGGTGCGTGCAGCTGTAATCTCCATGCATCCCTTCGCTGCCTGCGCGAATGTGTGTTGGAGGCTTGCTCTGGGTCTCTACATGCTTCCATCGAATGGGTAGTAGAGTGCCTGCTTCTACTCATTGTATCCGTTTGCATATATATAGTTGTTCCATCCATGCATGCCTAGTTTACTTGCATGCATGCATGCATTTTCTTGCGTGCATTTGGTGTCTAGTTTGGTTAGATTTTGGTTTCTGTGTGCACCATTGAGAGGATAATGCATGTTGCGGCAGCAGTTGCGCTGCCTCTGAATGGATACGTATGCTTGCAGTGAAGGTAATGAACGTAAAGGAATGGCGTGTTACAGGTCGTCTTATGAACTGTCTCTGCTGGTGCTAGCTTTGCAGCTAGGCCGTGTCAGCGTATCTTCATTTGGCGTACCCAAGGCAAATGCTTGCATGTAAACAACGGACGGCAAGCGGTTGCTACAGTGCTGCAGTCTTACACCGGACTCGAATTAGCGCTACGAAATTGCCTTAACAAATTTGCTGCAGGTGGAACTGCACGAGCTGGACCAAGACCGCAGCAACATCAGTTGCAACAATCGATGTTTTTAACGGTGTGAATGCGAGGTTTAAACTGTAGTGCGACCGCCATATGAAAGGGCTGAAAGTAGTCCATCAAGTAGACTCCTGGACTTCGCAAAGAAGCTAAGACAGAGCGCACAGGCGCACTTTGCACCCTAAATGACACTTAATGGCCACGAAGTTGGCCAAGCAGAAGCAGCTCGCCTACGGTTGCGCCCGCCTATTACACACTCGCAGCGTATGGATATCGCCTTTGGGCTATGCTTTGATTGGACAGTCATGTGGCGTCGGAGCCAGAGTATTTTCTGAAGTTTCACATATTTTGAGGTTCGGAAGTTCATCGGTACGTTACGAGGTTGTTGGTAGCGGCGCTGTTGTATGCTACTGAAAAGGGTGAGCAGGGGGCAAATGAACCGGGCAAATGTGGTGACGATCTTGAAACATCCATGACGCTTCCCTGGGGCTGCGTATGAATTCCCAAGCATGTTCGTATTGCCTGAAGAGCTACGCTTTTCCTACATTTTGCTTTGTTTTCGCATAACTACCTGCCGCAGCCGTGGGACTTTACGTCACCTTTTTCTGAGGAGAGTTACGGCAAGCGCTGCTGGTGTATACAACCAATCTTTATTTTGTTTTGAGTCAGTTGCCCTTCTCTGGGTACGACGGGGCCGTCCGGAAAGTCGGCGATGCAGCCAAGTCCCGGAGGGCTAGCCAACAATCCAACAAGTGAGATGGATATGTTTCATGCAGCGTTGATCAGGTGTTGTTCAGTGAGCCGCAAGTGTTGCGGAGTCGTCGTTCTATGTGCGGCAAGTGCTGCTCACACACTCAGCTTGTGTTGCTCCATGGTATGGCGGTCTAAACTTGTGCGTTGGGAGATTCCTTGGCATATGTTCATCCTATGTGCGAATGACTTGGGCAGAACCGGTTTGTAATACTCCCGCATTTGTCGAATTTTTAGTGCTAAGGGTTGCCTCTCCGCATGCCTTTCCGTCTGTCCTCTTGATTGGGCCGTCCAACGCCCAGGACGCTGCTCCTCGGTACAGCTCGGTACAGCTATTCTCTCCTGAACACGTGGGGATGTTGAATGCTATAATTTCTTCCCTGCAAAATAAGCTACTGCTGCCACAGGGCAACTCCCACCTAATACATAGCTGCAGGACAGGTAGTTTTGTATTGCTGTCTCTATAAGCATCTAGTCTCCCTTGGAGGGCGTTTTACTCTGCCGTGCCGAAGGGGCAGTGAGCTTCAGCGCGTTTACGCGAAGGCTAGTTGTAGCCGACAAAGAATGTCTCAAGTATTCCCCATTAGCCGACGACGCAGACGTTCGAAGACCGCTTTTGCTACACATGCATCCGCGTGCGCAAAGCTGCATCACATGGCTGCGGGGAGCTGGCGGGAGTGCTGAAAACAGAAGGCTGATCAAAGCTCACCTGTTGAGCATAACAGAGTCAGATACGGGTAGCGATAGTGCTTCTGGGCCAGTGCGCCTTAAGACCAACGCTTGCACAAATTCTGAGTCTGTACGTGCCGTCAGCGTCGTATGCAGTTTAGCATGCGACAGACGCTATAGTCAGGCCAAGCCTTGGAGAAACACTTTGTAGCGCTGCATCCAAATGCCCAGCACAGCTGCTGTCATCGAGATATTTGCTACTGTGCTTGGACAGTGCTCCTGTGGTGAGCTGGTAGACACGATTTACAAGGTTCTACGGGTGTACGCANTACTGTGCTTGGACAGTGCTCCTGTGGTGAGCTGGTAGACACGATTTACAAGGTTCTACGGGTGTACGCAGCAGTATCCTCTTTACCGAATCTGACGTTTTTTCACGCGGGAAGCGCGTTGCGTAGCGTTCCAGATACAGCATTCTGAAAGCTGAAATCCAGCCTGTGATGAGGAAGTGGCGGCTGCCCTCTCTACTGGCTCTTGAGAACAGGATCAGCACCTAGAGGGTTAGCTCGATCTTCTCTGGTTGCGCTTCACGTCACTTGCGGCTTACAAATGTGGACAGCTTCTGCATGCGCGCCAAAAGGGAATCCCTCTCCGCTTCTGCAAGATGGGCATACGCAAAATATACAACTTCCGGTGTTTCATATTGTGCAACTCCATAGCTGACAGTCAACGTGTTGAAACGCTTCTTAAATATCTGCAGTCGCAGTCTGAGACTAAAAACGTAGTGGCGGTCGGACCTAGTTTCATTACAGTAGTTTGAACAGCCTTTAACAGCTGCTGTTGTTGCTTCTGTTGCTGATGCAAAAGCTTCGCGAAGTCAGCTCGCACCAACTGTTGCGTTCCTTGGAGAAGGCGCACTCGTAGCAGGATTTCGAGGATGGTAGCTTGAAAACCCCTACAAATGGAGTCTGAAACCCCGGTAAATTCGGTGACTCTCTTAGTGGTGCTGTATGCTGAGCATGAAGGAGCACGCCCGGCGATACACTGGGGTGGGACTGATTGTGGGGATGAGAGTGATGGTGATTCTTCGACTGTCGTGGTGCTGTTAGGAGTCAGATGCTGCAGTAATAGGAGCGCTTTGCAGACAGAGAGCTCGTATTCCAGTCTTCCCTGGATCTGCGTCCTTGTTGAAGTGAGTATGCCGGGAGCCGCCGATGGATCTGACAATGGGCTTACTATTTCACCGTGGGCCAGTTTGCTGCCACCACAGGGCGTTGAAGTTCGCTTCGCTGGAAGCGAGCTATCCGGGTGTGGAATTGAACGCCCCTTTCGAGAAGTTTCCGATGCGCCATCTGACGTTTGCTGTGCCGGAGCATCAGACGGTTCTTGCGGAGCACAGCTAGGCTGCCTTAGTAAGTGATGGTACGCAGTATCGTCAGCGACGAATGCTTCTTGGTAGGATAAATCGTCTGCTGCGACTGAGCAGCCTTCAGCGTGTAATCCCTGCGGAGATCCTTCATTGCCGGGCTGCTTCCCTCCAACTCTAATCTCTGCGCATCCGGCATGCTGACGGACTACACCCCTGAGGTAGCGAACTACACATAATGATGCCTGAAAGGCGTCGGCAAGGGAGGTGAACGCGCAAGGCCTTAGATCCAGCTTTTTCAGTTGCGAGATACTGGCCAGGTATTCGGTGGATGTCTGCGTTTCACACGTGACTCCTCCTTCACGTTCCTGCAGGGTCTGCTGTGCGGATCCATCTCGACCAGTTAGAACGCTACCAGGTTGCTCGTCGCCTGTACTACCAACCGCAGGTCCTTCCGTGTCCGTCTTGCAAGTAGGGGGCGACTTACAGGAAAGAAGGTGTCGCTGCTCAGCGCTTCTATGATTGGAAGAAGTAATTTCTGAAGGTAATATTTCATCAGGAATCGCCTCCCCACGCATAGAGCTGGCTGGTGTCTGGTGAGTTGCTGGACAGTTCGGGTCGTTTGACGATTCCATCGTCAGACGGAACGACGGTATCGAAGTTTCCCCGCAGTGACCAGCCAAGAATACAACCAAATGAAAAAGCTCGCGGGGTTTTCAGTGAGAGATGAATGCCTTGATCAGACGCTCGCGGGCAACTTTGAGACCAGACAAGACGTTTGTATGTGTCGTGTGACACGCCAGAATTTGCACCGTGCCAAGGATACTAATAGCAAGGAAGCAGAAGCCTTGACACAAATTTCTTAAGACAGTTTCAACGAACTATTAAGCAAAGGTATTTCACGTCTCATTTCGGAGCAGCACACTGGAGTCGAAGCACCACGCCGCCGCATGCTCGCTTCATCGCCGACGGTGCTACACAGGAAACTCTGTGTCTGCCCCGAAAGGCCAGTTCAATATAGGATTCCTGTGTTTGGAGTTTTGCCCAAACGCCAGCCGTAATAATTTAAGGTAGTCCACTCTCTTGTATTCACCTCCAACATGCCAAAGAGACACCACCAGTGGGGCGTCCTCCAGCGGCTGTTACTGACTGGCCTGGGTGAGAACGGCGCACGCCTCTGATATATACTGTGCGGTATTGGTTAAATGCGCAGAAATAGTGGCAGCTTCCAAGAGAGTACACAGGCCTCTGGCGCCTCGAGTTCCACCGGGAGTATAGTGACCGAGGCCGGGTGTAGCGGTGTCGTCGCCCTTAGCCGAGGACCGCGAGTGCCCTACACTGTAGTCAAAAGAATTAAGGGCTTCAGAAAGCAGTTGACTTTCCCTCCGTTCTCAGGGCGTCCTGGGGACAGTGGCGCAGGGGCCAAGTGTGGCGTGTCCTCTGGAGTCGGTAATTTAACTTATACTCGCGTGCAGGCTGGTTAGTGAGGGCCAAGTTAGTGTCTAATAACGACTGTCTACAATGTCGATGGTGCTTTAGTCATACTTTTATTTGGGACGTTGGCCTGGCACCACACTGTAGAAGGAACATAATCTGCAGCCATAGCAGCTTTCACCTAATGTCTGACAGTAGCGCGCACTGCTGCAACATGAGTCTCAATTTCGGCCTAAATCTCCCCCATAGGGCGACAAATATTTGATAAGGGCAAGTTTCCAGTTAGGAGGCAGACATTTCGAGGAATTTCGAGTAATAACGATGTCATCGGAGGAATGTTCAATGCACTCGGCTATTACTTCTCGCCATTTAGCTGAAAAGCTGTTGTACTGTGATAAGCCGTGCATATTGGGTTGAATCTAAACAGAACGCACGGGTAGACGAAGACACTATGGGGGTTCTCACTGTTCCCATTCTTTTTCATTTAGCCAGATGAACTGTGAGCGGTCTGAAAAATTCCATCTANCTACTGCAGTCTTGCGGTAGGAGCAGTATACTGAACAACTGCCGACTCTTCCTCCTCCTGTTCAACCCCTTTTCCTCCAGTTGCACTTTGCAACTGAAGGAAGCTTCAAAGACAAATTTGAAGCATCTACCGGTTGCCAACCCGCTGCCGTGAGCTTTCGTATTTCTAGTGCCCCTGTTCCCCACATACTGCACTTTGTAATTGTAGTTGTAGTTGTTTTCCTTTTAAATTGGACTTTCTGTCGATTTGCCTACCAGGCAAATTCGAGCATTCGGTGCATCGTAGGCCGAGAACTCGGTGCATTCAGTGAGCCGTGCAAAATCCAATTTATAAAACGAGAGCCCTCAATCAGCCGAGGACTGCAGTGAGCTCCAGTAAAGTGGAGTTGGTGTCAGCTACTTTTCAAGAACTCTTATATTTATGAACTTCACTCTCCACGTGTCTTTGCACGGCTGCACAAAGGACCAGGCGCCTTTGTGCACAGGGCAGGGGCGGCGAGGTGGCGTCCCGTCATGAGTTACAGCGCCCCTTGCTGCAGCTCCTCCTGCAAGGCAACATCAGGTGTAAGCATAACCATGTCTCTGTCTGTTGAAGGGGCCACCATCATAAGCAATTGTTAAACATTGACTTGGCCCCCAGTAAACAGCCTGCGAGCACGTAGATATATACATACTTTAGACAGAGTATGCATCAAATTACAATGCATTGCCCAGCACATCAGAGACGCCTTCATAGCTCCTCAAGAGCAGTTCTCACACTTCATTGGGACTACCCATACTACCTTTTTCAGTAGCGTTGCATGCTGTGAACCATATTGTGCTTGCCACTCAAACCGAAGTCACCAACAGCGAAGTCGAAGGTACTGCGGTCCAGCCATCTACGCCAAAGTTGGAGCTCCCTGTAGCTGGCCAAGGGGAGTACGTTTCCACGGGTAGAGCTAATACGCCTTTCGCCACTCGTCACCTGGCAAGGCAGGGTTCGAATCAGAGGTTGTACGCCATCCGTATACACCTGATAAAGACGGTCTTTAAAAGGGAGCTCCGTCTAAGCAAAACCCCAAGGCGAGAAGACAATATGCACAAATATTATGCTTAGCCTAATATTTCAAGCCACAAGGGTTGTCCGGACTCAAGCCTCCAGTAACGACTGTGGGTCGATTGGCGCCAGCTGCCGATCCTTGCGGCTGTGGAATATCCAACTATCCGCGGCTGTAGACTTGTTTATCGCTGCAAGTCAAATCGATAATACATTTTACTTTAGCACAGCACCTCGGAAATCCTGGAAGGCATTTTAGTTCCTGGAACGCCAGCCAACCTTGTCTTGGGGCTCGTTGTGGNACCTCGGAAATCCTGGAAGGCATTTTAGTTCCTGGAACGCCAGCCAACCTTGTCTTGGGGCTCGTTGTGGCGTGACAAGCCATCGGCGTCGGCATTTGTAGAAAGCATCGCAGTCGCTGAAACTCAGATTGCCATTTTTGTTTTGCCCTTCTATTTAAGGCTGAGGAAGCAGAAGAGCAGCGCAGCAAGCCACCCAAGGAGGGCTGGATAGGTATCCTTCGATGCTGGGGCGATATATATCCTTCTGGAATGCACTGCATGAACTCCGAGAGCCCTGGCTCGAAGGGCACGGAGTGGCATGACTCGATAGATAAGCAGAGCCGGCGTGTAGCCGGTTCTGGCGAGCCTGCGGCTTGTGTTCCGGCGCAGAGCTCGTGTACAACAAAGAAGAATGCGGAACTAGACCGCCCACTCAACCAGCTCATCGTGACCGAGCTGGGTTGTAACGCTGGTGTCGTCGGAGGCTTAGAACAGGAAAATGAGCTCTCTAAATGCGTGTCAAGTGACGCGCGTTGCCAAGATTGCTGCCCGCGGAAGCGGGGCGCGTCGCATACCTCAGCCCCTGCAGAGTCCGAAGGGGCTACAGATATGGCCAGTGAGGGAGAACGAGCTAAATATACACCCCCCCGTGTAGAAGACCGAAACTCTGGGGTGCAGCCGAGGCCTGCTAAGTGCTTCAGATCAGCACAGGAACTGTCGTTCAGTGGAGGCGCACCGGCGGGGATTGCCGATCCACGAACCGAAGAGCACCATTTGGAAAATACAGGATTGGTNGTGGAGGCGCACCGGCGGGGATTGCCGATCCACGAACCGAAGAGCACCATTTGGAAAATACAGGATTGGTCTCAGTGACACCGGAGGAGACTCAAAACATCGACTCAGCTGAAGGTCTGCTAGAAGGGTCTGTCACGGGTGAAGTATCCAGCGACCAGCGACACTCTCTTTCCGTAAACCCCTCCGAGCTGTATCAGTCGGCATGGATTCTCGCCCCGATGGTGCGGATAAGCACCTTGCCATTCCGGCTAGAATGCCTCAAGTACGGTGCAGGTGAGGCTGGGAATGTTAATGTGGAATGTAGGCGAAAGTATCATTCAGAAGTATACAGAGGTTGCTGCTGGAGGGATAGTGCACTCGGGGCTTCTTGGGTGTGTTCCCAGACATTGTCTACTCAGAAGAAATAGTGGACAGAAAGCTCATTGATGCAAAGCGGTACATCAACAAGGACTTTGGAACTGTCGGTGAGTGCGCAGCAAGCCTTCCACATAGTACCGGCAAATGCGTTCTCCCGCTCCCCGGTTGCTTCCACACCACTTGAGAAGAAAGCGAACATGTCCAGAAACTCTTGGCTCATTTGTCGTACTTGTAGA
>NW_024015078.1:0-10198 GCF_000499745.2 Eimeria mitis | reverse complement strand
CGAAGGAGAAGCAGCAGCAACAGCTGCAGCAGATGGAGGTACGCTCCGGGGGAGAGCGAAGACCTGCATGCTGCCGTCTCCACGGGGGGACAGCAGCGCCCAGCGGCTGCTGAAATCTCATTCTGTGGCTGCGCCCTCTGCTGCAGCGCTGCAGCACCTCCAGCAGCTGCAGCAGCTCCAGCAGCTGCAGCAGCAACAGGTGGAGCAGATGCAGCTGCAGCAACAGCTGCAGCAGCAGCAGCAGGAGGAGAACCATCAACAGCAGCAGCATATGCTGGAGCAGTGGCAACATGACCAGCAGCTGCTGCTGCAGCTGCAGCTGCAAAAGCAGCAGATTCAGCAGCAGCAGCAGCGGCTGCAGCTGCTGCAACAGCAACAGGAGGAGCAGCAGATGCAGCTCCTGCAACTACAGCAGCAGCAGCAGCAGCAAAAACAGCAAAGTCTGTATATGAACCCAACTAGCTGGCATACAGGAGACGGCATCGAACCAGCAGCCCCCTGTTGGGGGCCCGTCTCCCCCTCGCTGACCTTTAACCAGAGCAGCAGCCGAAGGGCCCCCAACAGAGAAGCAGCAGAAGGCGGCAGAAGCCGCAGCAGCAGCCACAACAGCAGCCACAGCAGCACCAGTTTGCTGCTGAGGCGCTGCAGCAACCCAATGCAATGGGGAGCGGCCGATGGGCTTGAGGAACCCACCGAAAGGCCTTGGCACGAGCAACTGCAGCAGCAGCCGCAACAGCAGCAACAGCACAGCGATGAGCAACAGCAGCAGCAGCAGCAGCAACAGCAACAGCAACAGGAGCAGCAGCAGCAGCAGCGGGAGCAGGAACTTCAAGAAATTGACTATCCGCTGCTGCACAGGACCCCTGCAGAGCCTCCCAGTAGCCACCAGCACAGCAACAGCAGCAAACACAACAACAGCAGCAGCAACAACAACAACAAAAACAGCAACGAGGACAGCAACGAGGACGGGGGCAGCTCGCTAAGGAGCCTCAGCATCATCAGCTTCCCCATGCGAAGCTTCTCAGGCCTTCCGGGTGTACCTCCACCTGACCCGCTGCCTTGCATGCCTGACGACACAGCAGCAGCAGCAGCAGCAGCAGCAATAGCAACAGCTGAGCCAGATGTAGCTGTAGATGCAGCTAGATCGATGCAGACACCAGCAGCAGAAGACACCGCTTCTGCAGCAGCAACAGCCGCTGCAGCAGCAGCAGCCGCTGCAGCCGCTGCAGCAAATGCTGCAGCCGATTCAGCAGCGGCAGCAGCGGCCGAACGATTAGCAGCAGCAGCCCGAGAGGCAGAGACAGCACCAAGAACAGACCTAGCAACAGCAGCACCAGCAGCACAAGCAGTAGCAACGCCTGCTGCAGCGGAACCCCTAACATCAGCAGAAGGCCCAGCAGCAGCAGCAGCAAGAACAGCAGCAGCAGCAGCTATGGAGCCCCACGAGCTTAGGCATTACAGTTTTCCCTCCTCCAGGATCCTGCGCGCGGTTGCTGCAGCTCATCGAGAGCAGCAGCAGCAGCAGCAACAACCGCAGCAGCAGCAACAACAGCAGCAGCAACAACTGCAGCAGCCGCAACAGCAGCCTCAGCAGCAGCAGCAGCAGCAGCAGCAGGAGATAGAAGCTGCACTCGAACCCACTCTATCCAGTGAGGTGAGAGGCATTTTAAGAGAGCATGGGAGAGCCTCGTGGCCTTTCAGGCTGTTCTCTCTGCCCCGCACGCTGCTGCAGCCGCTGCTGCTGCACTCAATCCGCAACAAGAGCAGCAGCAGCCGCAGCACCAGCCTGGAACGCAGCATCAGCAATAAGGCAGAGGGAGTAACTGCTGCAGACAGCAAACGCGAAACAGACGGAGGAGGGGCTCTTGCAGCACTACAGCAGCACCAGCAGCAGCCACAACAGCAGCAGCAGCAACGGCCGCAACAGCAACAGCAGCAGCAGCTGCAACAGCAACTGCAGCAACCGCAACAGCAGCAGCAGCAACTGCAGCTGCAGCAGCACGAAGACCGTAGACTGCTTCCTCCAGTTCTGGCTACGACGTCTGTAGCATCACCGAGGCGTTCACCTCGGGATGCATCAGCAGCAGCAGCAGCAGCAACAGCAGCAGCAATAGCTGCAACTGCTACCGGTGCAGCAACAACTGCCGCCTCAGCAGCAGCGGCAGCAACGGGTGCTGCTAGAGCTGCGACAGTAGCAGCAGCCGCAGCAGCAGCAGCAGCAGCAACTGCAACACCGATTGCTGCTGACGAAGAGCCATTCGACCGTCAACTAAGCGAAGGAGAAGTAAAGCAAAACCCTTTCTATGACGCCTTCTCTCTCTCCCTCTCGGGTGTACCGACAGCAGCACCACTGTTTTCCTTCGTAAGGCCCACTAACCGTCAAACCCTGCCGCTGCAGCAGCAGCAGCACCTGCAGCAGCAACAGCAGGTGCAGCAGCTGCAGCAGGTGCAGCAGTCCCTTCTGCAGCAGCAACCAAGCGAAGGAGAGATAGTAAGTACTTCTTTCGATAGGACGCGCTCCGTCTTGTTGCCCATGTCCCTGCAGCAGCAGCTGCAGCAGCAGCAGCAGCTGCAGCAGCAACAGCTGCAGCAACAGCAGCAACAGCAGTTGCAGCAGCTTCAGCAGCAACAGCAACAGCAGCTGCAGCAGCTGCAGCTGCAACAACTGCAGCAACTGCAGCAGCAGCAACAGCAACAGCAGCAACAGCAGCAGCAGCTGGACTTCTTTGCGGGGGCAACATCACCCTTGCCGTTTGGGTCAATGACTTTTCGAGCTGCTGCTGCTGCCCCCCAATTCTCTGTTGCAGCAATCACCGACAGCAGCAGCAGCAGCAGCAGCGGGCACTCTAGCGCTCCCTTCATGATGAGCAACTTCAGCCCCCAGATAGACCGCCCCAAGCAGCACCAGCACCAGCAGCAGCAGCAAAGTCTCAGCCTCATGTTTGTAGAGGAGGGGCACCTGGCGACAGAGAAGCCATCAACCCCCTCCGATGCAGCAAGCAGCGAAGTATCGAGTGCCATGCAGAGGGCTAGCTGCGTCCAGCAGCAGCAGCAACAGCAGCAACAGCAGCAGCAGCAGCAGCAGCAAGAACAGGAGGGAAAAGAAGACTCCCTGAGGCTGGGACGTGCCCAGTCGCCGCCGCCGCCACAGTTGCAGCCGCAGCGGCCGCAGCAGCCGCAGCAGCAGCAGCAGCAGCAGCAGCAGCAAGAAACGACTCAACTGGACGACAACGCACAGCAGCCGCAAGAGCAGCAGCAACATCAGCAACAAGAGCAGAAGCAAGAGCAGCAACAGCAGCAGCAGCACCAGAGTGCACACAACCAACTAGCCGAGGCGTTCGTTGATGGGCCACAGCAACACCTGCAGCAGCAGCTACAGCCTCTGCAGCAGCAGCAAACCGTGAAGATGCAACAGCCCTTCGTCGACGAGCAGCAGCAGCTGGAGCTGCCGCTGGAAGACGATATCATGCAGGAGCAGCAGCAACAACAACAGCAGCAGCAACAACAGCATTATTTGCTGCAGCCAGCCTTGCCGCCTGAGCCGTTGCTGCAGCCGCCGCTGTTTCCTCACCAGCAGCACGCTGTGCAGCAGCAGCAGGCAGAACAACAGGAACTGCAGCAGCAGCCAGACTTGCTGCAGCAGCACCGGCGGGTAGATGAACTCTCTACGAAAATTGTGACTGAGTTGCGCGAACTCACCTGCAGCAGCAGCAGCAGCAGCAGCAGTAGCAGCAGCAGCAGCAGCAGCAGTAGCAGCAGCAGCAGCAGGTGGGATGCAGCAGCGCAGCCGGAGACGCAGGTGTGTGCAGCAGGGACACATCATCGGGGGCCCCCAGAGTTTTGCTGCTACTGCACCTGCCCTCAATGCTTGCAGTGTCAGTGCTGCTGCTGCTTGCAGGGGGGCCCCCCGCATATAACAACCCACATGGGGGGCCCCCAGCAGCAGCAGTTGGAAGCGGGGGCCCCCATAGATGAAGAATGTAGCAGGAAGGAACCACACTTCTGCTGGGCGCACCATAGACGCATCGAGGCTGCAGGTCTTTCTCTATTCTGTTTCTTTTATTGCTTACTCTCTATTCCGTTTCTTTATCCTGTTTCTCTATCATTTTTCTCTTTTCTGTTTCTTTATTATGTTTCTTTATTCTGTTTCTCTACTTTGTTCCTTTATCGTGTTTCTTTATTCTGTTTCTTTATACTCTTTCTTTGCCCTTTGTTCTGTTTGTTTACACTACCTTTTCTTATTTATTCTGTATTCTGCTTCTTTATAATGCCACTTTCTTCTGTTTGTTCATTCTTTATTCTTTTTTGTGCTTCTCTGTCGTTTGTTCTCTACTCTGTTTCCTAGTAGATATACACTTGCGCGGATGCGGTCGTCTGCAGCAACTCAGCTCAGCTTGTTTGCTGCAGCAGCAGCACACTGTTTGCTTGCTGCACCTGCAGCAGTTTGCTGCGCCGTTCCCGCTGTATTTGCATGCAGGCCAAGATGGCGACACTGGAGACTGTCATGGCGGCCCCCTCTCCTCCCCTGGGGGCCCCCTAGCAGCCCGTACCCAGGAGATCCCTCAGGTGCTGCAGGGGGATCTTGCTGCTTTTACCGGCCTCCAAAAGGAACCGACACAAACAGAACAAGGGTCTGGGGGCCCCGAAGAATCCTTTAGGGGCCCCCTAGAGGCCTCGGGAAGCCCCCAACGAGCCTCTAGTGGCCCCCAAGGAGAGTCTGGGGGCCCCCAGACCGCCTTTAGGGGCCCCCAGGAGGCCTTTGGGGGCCCCCAAGAAACTCGGCCGGAGGCCCCCAGTCGCTGCGAAGATTTGGAATTGCTGACGTGAGGCCCTGCACCTCTATCGTGCTAATTAAGTTGCTGTTCGTAGGTCATATATATATATATATATATATATATATACATATATACATATATATATATGTATATATATATATATATATATATATATATATATATATATATATATATATATATATAATGTAGATTTGGGGCGTAGTTTCGCTGATGCGTTAGTAGAGTTAATACACCCGCATATACACCCGAGTACTGAAGCACACACATACGCATTCGCTACGATGATTCCACAGAATATCCTATGGTGAACCTTTTCTTGCTGCTGCTGCTGCTGCCGCTGCTGCTGCTGCTGCTGCTGCAGGAAGCAGGATTTGCTGCAGGCTTTGGGGGCGCTAATGACGAACGACTATTTGACATCGGAAGAATTTCTATCGCTGCAGCGCCAAGTTGAAGACCGCTTGCCGTCAGATCTGCTGCTGCTGCTGCTGCTGCTGCTGCTGCTGCTGCTGCTGCTGCTGCTGCTGTTGGTGCTACTACTGCTACTCTTGCTGTTGTTGATGTTGCTGCTGTTGCATGCGCTGTCGCTGTTGTTGCTGCTGCTGAATATGTGATATACCGGCTCATCGAAAGCTAAGCTGCTCTTGACAGAGCAGAGATGGAGATGCTGGTACGGGTGTTCTTATTGCTGCTGCTGCTATTGTTGCTGTTGCTGCTGCTGCTGCTGCAGAGGTGTGCCGCGGGCGATGGTGCAGTTCTGCACAGATGGCGACAAGGAGTTGCTGGTGCACACGCTCAAGTGCCTCGCATCCTAAACCCTAAACCCTAACCCTTTAACCCCGGCCTTAAACCCTAAACCCTAAGCCACAGCTCTTTGTAGCAGCTTGTGAGGCGCGAATAGGGTCAGAGGACCCCCGAGGAGTGTCCAGGGGGCCCCTTAGGACCCTCTTATGGGGCCCCCCAAGTGTTCCTAGGGGGCCTGTCAGTACCGTCTCGTTGGCCCCACTCTAGCCAGTCGAGGCCATTCTGTATACTCTGGAGGGGCCCAGCAGGCGTGTGGGGCCCCTCTTAGCGAGTAGAGAGGCCTCCCTGTACCTTCTTGGGGGCCCCCCTCACATTCTTAGGCGCAGGACAACGAGCAGAGGGGCACCCCCTGATAAATTTTAGGGGCCCCTGAAGGCATCAATAAAACCTTTAGGATGTCCTTTGGGGGCCTTTTGGGCTCCGTCGCTCAGCCCATCTAACCCTAAACCATAAACCCTAATTCCTGAAGGGGATGGTAGGTAGCAGGCACGGAGCTGTGCTGCAACACCAACTGCTGTAGCACCATCTGCTGCAGCAAAAGCTGTTGCAGCAGAAGTTGCTGCAGCACAAGCTGGCGCAATACACTGCGCGGGGAGTACAGCTGCCTGGCTGCTGCTGCCGGCGGCCTACATTAAGACCCACGCGCTGCAACTGCAGAAAGTGTAAGCAGTCGCGGCACCGACTCCACCATCAGCAGCTAACCTGCACTCCGGTGTATGTACACATGCACGCACAGGTGTATACAGAGGCGTATACTGAAGTTTACGCACAGGTGTATCCAAGCCCGCATGCAGGGATGTATGTAGAGGCGCCAGCTTCGGGCTCAAGCTACTACAGATAACGCATATTAACTCTCCCTCCTGTTGCTGCTACTGCTGCTACTGTTGCTGCTGCTGCTGCTGGAGGTCGTGTTGCTAAATTTCCTATCGCCTAAACCCTAAACCTTAAAGGATAAACCCTAAACCCTAAACCCTAAACGCTAGGCCGAAACCGTAGGCCTCCATTGATGCATGCGGTTGCGGAGGGGGAAATTCTTTTGTATTTTTATAGTAACAGTTTTCTCCTACATAAACAGGCTGCTGCTACAGCTGCTGCTGTTGTTTCTGTTGCTGCTGCTGTTACTGCTGCTGCAGCAGTTGCAGTGTTGAGGGGGGCGGCGGTCTGAGGGGCCACGGGCCGAGGGGGGCGAACCTGCAGTGTGCAGGTGTTTATCTTCTTTTGGGTTTGTTTAAGTATAAAATTCCGATTTTTGTAGAGTTAAATCCCCTTGATAGCAATAGCAACATTTGCAGCAGCAGCAGCAGCTGCTGCAGCAGGAGCAACAGCAGCCGCCGCCGCAGCAGCAGCAGCAAGAGCAGCAGCGGCCTGTCTGTTGCCATTCCCTTGTCTGCCGACGTCTCGGGCGTCTCCCCAATACTGTTTATTTTTGTTTTTCTTTTTTCTTATTCTATTTAAATATAAACTCTACCCAGCGGCCCCCTCGCCGCCCCGGGGGGCCGCAGGTCTGAGCATTTCCTTAGGGTCCTGCGTTTCGTCTTGTCTGCTGCACAGCAACAGCAGCAGCAGCAGCAGCTTATACAGCTGGGCGGCCGAGGGTCATGAGTACTGAGTGGCCACCTCAGGGTTCCCTGGGGTTACACCCCGCCGAGGGGCCCTCCATGAGCCCCCAGGCAACTGCTACGCAGTGCGGGGGGGGGCCCCAGAAGGCCCCTCCGGCCCCTTCTCCTGATTCGCTTTGGCGTCCGCGGCAGGAGGGTCCTTTCGAGGGGGGCTTCTCATGGGGGGCCCCCGTGGGGGTCCCACCGTTTAAGGGGGCCCCCGAAGGGGCCCCCTGGGGCTACGGGGCCCCCAAGGGCCCCCGCAGCCTCAGCAGCTTTAGCCCGAGCGAAGAGGATGCGGTGTGCGAGTCTACGGCACCCTCAGAGGGTTTCTGGCCGAGCCCAGCATCTCCGGTTCTGTCGGGGGCCCCCATGTGGGGCCCCCAGCCAGCAGCAGCAACAACAGCAGCAACAGCTGGTGCTGCAGCCGGTGCTGCTCCTGCTGCGGGAAGTACTGTAGTGGAGGTGCATCATCTGTCGCCAAGTCCTTCGTTTGAATCCCATGAGAAGGAATCAGAAGCTGGAGAGAGCCTGTTGCTGCCGGCACCTGCTGCTGCTGCTGCTCATGAGCCAAGCAGCCGCAGCAGCAGCAGCAGCAGCAGCAGCAGCATGAACAGTGGCGTGTCTCCTTTGGTGCATTTTCTGAGGTCGTCGAAGGCCCTTAAGCTGTCGTTGACCCGCACGATGGAGATGCAGCAGCAGACGCTGCAGCTGCTGCTGCTGCACCCGCATATTGCGCCCCCGGATGTAGAGGCCCCTTGCTGCTGGTGTTCAGCAGCAGCAGCAAACCCGCAGCAGCACGAGCAACAGCAGCAGAGCGGGTGCGTGGTGTTGCTGCAGATTGAGATGCTGCAGCAGCTGCTGCACCAGGCAAGCTCACAGCTGCAGCAGCGGCAGGAGGAGTTGCTAGCAGCAGAAAATGAGCTGCAGCAACAGCAACAGCAGGAAGAGCAGCAGCAGGACAGATTGTCTATGTTGCTGCCACATTGGCAGCAGCAGCAGCAGCAGCAGCAACTCGCAGCAGCAGCAGCAGAACTCCGCATCCGCCGCAGTGTTCTCAAGCATCAGTGCACAGACTTCCAGGAGGCGCTGCTGCTGCAGCAGCAACTGCAGCAGGAAGCAAATGCCCGCTGGCTCCTAGAAGCAGCAGACCAAATACGAAGCTGTAAATCTCCCTCGTGCTGTTGCTGCTGCTGCTGCAGTTGCTGCTACTGCTGGTGGTGTTTCCATCGCTGTTGTTGCTGCTGTAGCTCCTGTTGCTGCTGCTGGTGCTGCTGCATCCGCTGCTGCATCTGCTGCTGCAGCCTCTCAGCATTTGTGTGTGTTGTTTGCTGCAGCATTTCCAGGTGCAGCAGCAGAGCAGCTCAGCGGCATATTGGGCCCATTCTCCCCATCCCCCTGGACGGGCCAGATTGCCACTGTAAGTCACTGCAGCAGCAGCAGGAGCAGCAGCAGGAGCAGCAGCAGCAGCAGGAATTAATACTTCTGCGCTGTAGTAGCAGCAAAGAATACTGCTGCAGCAACAGTAACAAAGAGTGCAGCAGCAGCAGCAACAAATGCTGCTGCAGCTGCAGGTACACAACTCGAGCAGAGAGAGGGACGGCGTGCATGAACAGATGCAGCAACTGCAGCACGGCGCGATTGATTGCTGTTGCTGCTGCTGCAGCAGCAGCAACAACAGCAGCAGCAGCAAGAGTTTTTTTGCTTCTGCTGCTTGCGGTGTGTATGCGCAGGGCCTCGTGGGCAATCAGCTGGCTGAAAAAAGAAGCAAACTGCTGAAGCTGGAAGAGAGTGAGCAGCTGCAGCAGCACCTGCTGTTGCTGCGTTGCTGCCGCAGCAGCTGCAGCAGCAGCAGCTAGTCCCCTCGCAGGTGGTGGTTGTGCTGCTTCATGTTGCGGGGCTGCTTGCTGCTGCTGCTGTTGCCGTTGGTGTTGCTGTTGTTGCTATTGGCGTGTGTTGATGCTGTTGCTGCTTCTGTTGCATTCAGAGCTAAGGGAGCTGCAGCAGCTGGCAACGTTGATGCAGCAGCAGCAGCAGAAGCGACAGCAACAGCAGCAGCAGCTTGCTGCTGTCACCACGCAGACGGAGAAACTGACGGCTGCAGCCTGCACGGATTTGCTGCTCGCCCACAAGTACCGCAAGCAGTCAATTAAAGTAATCTGCTGCTGCTGCTGCTGTCCCTGTTGCTGCTGCAGTGGCTGCTGTTGCTGCGCTTGTTGCTCCCGCTGCTTCTGCTCCTGCTGCTAATGCTGCTTCCGTTTGTACATCCTCTCTGCTGCTGCTGTGTCTGCTTAGTTTAGCATTGTTATGCAGCCAGATGCAGCAGCAGAAGCTGCAGCAGCAACAACACTAGCAGCAGTAGCTGCAGCAGCAACAGCTGCACCAACAGGGATCTGCTGCTTATATATATGCTGCGGTTCGTGTGTGTGTGTGTGCTCTGCTGCAGCAATCTTTGTTGCTTGCTGTTGCAATCGTGCTGGCGTTTCTCCTCTTTGTCTTGCCTCATACTTCCTTAGGCTCGCTGCTGTCGCTGGCAAATTAAAGCAACAACAGAAGCAGAAGCAACAGCAGCAGCAGCAGCAGCAGCAGCACAAACTGCGAGTGCAGCAGCAGGTGCAGCAGTGTAGTGGCAGCAACAACAAGGAGAACTGTATCAGCAGCAGCAGCAAGTGGAGCTGCAGCATAGGCAAACCCAAGGGCGGCAGCAGCAGCAGTAGCAGCAGCAAGTGTAGCTGCAGCAGCGGAAAGTGCAGCATCAGCAGCAACGACAGCAGCAGCAAGTGCAGCAGCAGCAGCAGCAGCAGCAATGATGTTCTGCTTTTGGTTGCTATCCCCTTGGGGGTTGCGGCGGCGTTTACCTTCGATTCGTTGGGCCGCCGTTTGGTGTACAGAGTTTAAACATACAGCAACTACACACACACAACACCCAAAAAACTGTATATATATATATATATATATATATATATATATATATATATATATATATATATATATATATATATA
>NW_024015077.1:0-5000 GCF_000499745.2 Eimeria mitis | reverse complement strand
ACTGCGGAAGTTGCTGCTGTTGCTGCTGCTGCTGGTGCTGCAGACTGCTGCTGCAAGGCAGCAGCTTGCGCCTGTGGCTGCTGCCTGAGGGTTCCCTGTCCGCGCAGCAGCAGCCCTGCGTGGGTGCCTCACTGGCTCTGTGCTGCTGCTGCATTTGCTGCTGCTGAATGTGCTGCTGCTGCTGCGTGTGTTGCTGCTGCGCTTGGTGCTGCTGCTGCTGCTGCTGCTGCTGTTGCTGCTGCTGATGGGGGTAGACGGGGCGCGCTACTGCTAGAGATAAGCTGCTGCAGCAAGACAGCTGGCTGCTGCTGCGGTCTAGCGAAGGGCCCCGAGGAGAGAGAGAAAGCCAAAGGTCAATAGGAGGCAGCTGAGGTGCAGCAGGAGAAAAACCAGCAGCAAACAAGCTGCTGCTGCTGCTGCGCCCGCTGCAGTTGTAGCTAGGCCGGGGCCGCTGAAACAAAGGAGATGGATATGGAGACAAAGGCTGCTGCTGCAACTCCTGCTGCTGGCCGTTGCTAGTGCTGCTGCTGCTGCTACTGCTGCTGCTTCTGCTGCTGCTGCTGCTGTTCTGGTGCTGGTGGCTGCTGCTGCGCCTGCTGCAACGCTCCTGCTGCTTCAGCAGCAGAGGCGGAGAGAAGTCGAATGGGGGGAAGCAAGAAGGGCAGATATCACAAGGCTGTGAGGATGCACAGGTGGTGCGTGTGCTGCTGCTGCTGCACTCATGGCTGCTGCTGCTGCTGCTGCTGGTGTTGCTGCTGGTGCTGCTGCATTCGTGGCTGCTGCTACTGGTGCTGCTGCTGCTGTTGTCGTTGCTGCTGCTGCTTGCTTCTGCTGCGTCAGCGCCGCTATCACATGCTGCTGCAGCGGCGATGCTGACGTCTTCCCTGCTGCTGCTGCTGCTGTTGCTGCATGATACTTCTTCCTCTGGTTGGTCGCTGTTGCTTCTGCCGTTGTCGTTGCTGCTGCTGTTGCTGCTGCTGTTGCTGCTGCTGTTGCTGCTGCTGTTGCTGCTACTGCTGGGTGAGTCCGCGGGTTGTGCTTCTTCTGGCTCTTCGGATTCACCCAGTGGCTGTGAAGCAGCTGAAACATCTTCGCATGAAGGAGCAAGTTCTGCTGCTGCTGCTGCTGCTGCTGCTGCTGCTGCAGCTGGTGATGCCTCCGCTGCTGGTGCTGCTGCCTCTGACGCAGGTGTCGTTGGTGCTGGTGACGGCGCTGCTGCTTGGGGAGCCGCTGCTGCTGCTGTCGCTGCTGCTGCTGCGCGCCTCGTCTGCCGCACCTGGGTGTTGCTTGTGATGCTGCTGCTGCTGCGGGTGCACTTACGTCTCCTCCTGCTGCTGCTGCTGCAGGCGTCAAGGCTGCTTGTGCTGCTGCTGCTTAGATGTCTAACCTTCTGAGGTGTATCCACAACAGCAGGTGCTGCTGCTGTTGCTTCTGCTGCGGATCGCATGCAGCGGACACGCTTGCTGCGGCTGCTGCCTCCTGCTGATCCTGCTGCTGCAATTTCCGTTGCTGTTGCTGCTGCTGCTGTTGCTGCTGCTGCTGCTGCTGTTGCTGCTTCCGCTGTCACTTGGCTACTTTCGCACGTGATAAGGCTTGCTGCAGCGGCAGACGTCGTTGCCGCTTGCTTGGGGCTTTCAAGATCCTTGCTGTTGCTGCTGCTGCTGCTGCTGCTGCTGTTGCTGTTGCTGCTGCGGATCCAGCTGCAGCTCGCATTCTCCTTCTCTTCCTCTGATTTCAGCCTCATCTCTCTGCTGCTCCCGCTGCTGCCGACGATGTGATGGTGCTGCTGCTGCCGCTGTTGTTGCTGTTGCTTCTTGCTGTTGCTGCTGCTGCTGCTGCTGCTGCTACTGTTGCTGTCGCTGCGTCGGTTGCCTTCGGTTTACTGCCGCTGCTGATGCAGACGTTGTTCAAACGCTGTGGATGGTGAGAGGACGCTACGCATCAGGTGTGCATACACCTGAATTCGTTCGTGAAGTTGCATGCACAAAGCTCCCGCTGCTGCTCCCGCTGCTACTGCCGCTGCTGCTGCTGGTGCTGCTGCTGCAACGCGGGTATTGTGGGAGTGTGTGCTGCAGTTGTATTCAAAGTGACAAACACAAAAACAATCGACAAATTTAAATTTCTTCTGCCTCACATTTGAGGCTACAGCCAGCAGCAGCAGCAGCAGCAGCAGCAGCAGCAGCAAAGCCCTGCTCTCTGTAAGCCCCTGTCTGTCTGTTTGCCTGTCTGTCGTTTTTCAAGGCTCAAGCTGGCGGCTTATGGTTTTGTTTGTGTTATTTTTTGTGTGTAAATTCAACAAATTGAGTAATTTTAATTTAATTTGCCTTTTTATGGAGAAAATAACAAAAAATTTCATACAAAACCTCCGCTGCAGCTTGCTGCCGAAAGGAAACAACCCCACCACCCGCCTCAGCACCAACCCCCTAATCTGCCTCTTCTGTATGTCTTCACGTGCATTCTTTATATGTTTGCCTGTTGTTTATCTGTTTGTTCTCCGTTTTCTGTTTGTTTTTCTGTTTATAAACCGCGGCTACTGCACAGAATCCTTAAATTAAATTATTAAATTAAGCGGCTGGTTTCTTACCCCTTAGCCCGGTAGTATTGAACTCACTCCATAGCACCGAGTGCAACAAGGTTCCTCGTTTTTGTTCGATACCTTCACGAGATGCAACAGAGTCAACATATTTCAAGTAATTTCTCCCAGAACGCAGCCTGCCTCCTCTCCATTCCACCCCCCAGCCAGCATGGGGCCGCCGGCCCAAGGGCCTCTGTAGTCTGTATTCCTCGTTCTTAGCTGAGGATACTACAGAGCTGCGGTAGAATCGAAACACTTCGTGCAGAAGTTTCCGAAAAAACCGCTGAAATATCCAGCATCCACGCGCCCTGGGGCCGGCCGCCCAAGGACAGGCAGTGACCCTGCATGAGTTGCAACGCACCTAGCCTGTATCATCTCGAGAGAGAACATCTCTGCAATTAATACTAATAACTTATACCGCATACTGTAATATTCTATTCTCATTTGCCCCTGCTTAGGTCTTCGTAATTTTGCTGTTGCCTTTGCCGCTGCCGAGCTCGCAATGAACCTGCATCGTAGAGCTTTCCGGAAGAGTTGTATCGATCTGGTGTGCACTGGGAAAGCGGAGCCGTTGCCTAGCTGTACTCACCATCATCTAGCATCCCTTTCTAAGAGAGAAGATGCCAGTAGCAGTTATATTTCCTCCCTTGCATTCTGAAAACGCACGTGCAAGTCGAGGAAACCCAAGGACTTCTCCACTGCTCCGGTGTCTCGGCATCCATCATATTGCGATGGCTGGCACAGTCGGAGGCATTCTTCCTGAGTCAGTTTTTGAGGAAACTGCACTTTGTCCTGGATCTGCGTAGAAATTGTGGTTGCTTCTGCTCAGCGAGACTGCAGACCGTGCGTTCCCGCATACCGCCTGCGGGTAAATCCATATCAATCTTCACGGGACATGAAGGAAACGGATGAAATTTGAGAGATATTTTACTTGAGGAAAAGAAAAGCAGGTTGTTGTTTCCCTTCTAACCTTTTTTCTCAACTGTGCACGAGGCCACCTGCTGGGTGGAGTTGCTCGCATCTGCCCGTCGAACCATGCAGAACTTTCATCTACTGCATGCTTTCCAGCATTTTTCAAGGACAGAAGAAAGTTGCAATGAAGCCAAAAACTTGAGATAAGAGTTTTCCAAAAGCCGCTGACTCCCTACCCTCTCTCTCTCTCCAGGCTTCCTGAGCGTTCAGCTCAGGGGCTGCGGTCGGGGGGGAGGCGGTGCCGAGCAAGGGTTGTAGTGCACCTCGTTGCAGCTGGCGATAGCCTCACATGCGAGCACAAGGAAGCTTCAATGAAACTTCTTCTACTGCATACTTTATATCTGTAGACACTTATGGGGCGCTTGTATTTGGCTGCAGGCAACCGACCAAGGCCAAGTAAATGTTCCTACGCTAACTGCAAGCAGGGTATGTTTCACAAACCATACTACAAATGACTAAAAAAACAAGAACAGCCTCAGCAGCAGCGGCAATAGGAACAACGAGCAACAACAAACAACAGCAAACAGCAACAGGAAACAGCGACTGAAGTGAACAGCGGGTTCTGTTGTTACTACGTATGCATCCTTGGTCAACCTAACTGGGCGCAAACTCTACATTTATACGCTAAACACAGCTTATCTATAAATCTGATCCTTGACTCTGCAGTGAGTCACTGTCTCAGCCGCAGTATCAGCCCCACAGCCAGCCATCAACCTTGGGTGGCTGCCGAGCATTCGTGGCTTGGTTATCTTAACTTTTTATCTTTTAGCAATACAACTTGTTTCTATAAGTATTGTGGTCGTTCTCTTGAGAGTGAACTGCACCGCCACTTGAGCGTCGTCGCGGTGCCTCAGCACTACAAACAACAGCAGCAGCAGCCGCAACAATGCACCAACAGGCAAGAACAAAAAGAAACAAACAAAGACAAACAACAAACAACAAAAAGCAAAGAACAACAGCAACGAAAAACCCACAACAAACCCCTACAAAACACAAGGAACACAGATGGCCCACGCACGCGACGTAAAGAGACAGCGCAAAAAGCAGCAACAACAGCGGAGACCGGAAACACGGGAAATAGCAATAATAAAACAAGTTGTTCTTGTCTTTGTTTCTATGTTTCTCAATCAGGAGAAGAAGAGCAGCATAAGCTGCAGCAGAACTCGCACCTGCCCCCCCCTTCAGTGTCTCTGCAACAGCAACACGCAAGCCAGCCCCAAACAGAGCAATGCATGCAGCACGATCTAGACGTTGCATCATTGATTTGCAACAAGGTCTGGGTAATATTGAATAAATAGCGTATCTATTGTGTTTATGTATTTAATATTAAATTATAACACACAATTAAACTATTATACACAAATATATCTTGTTTATTCTCCTCTTCTCTCCCTGATGCTTGCGGTGAGGAGACTGCCTCACGACAGTCAGTCCCTCGTGACCAGCGTCCTTA
>NW_024015076.1:0-10372 GCF_000499745.2 Eimeria mitis | reverse complement strand
AATTAAATTAATAAATATTTAATATTAGTAGCTGTGTAGTAGCATCGTCAGACAAATGCCTTCTTAGGAATCAGGTGCGACCCAAGCGGCAAAAACTGCCACTGCGACGCTCATCCTCGTCATCGTCTCATCATGCTACTACACAAATAAATAAATATAATTAAAAACTGAATGAAGAACTAAAACAGTTGCAAATGTGAAGAAGCACGCATAAAAGGAAACAAACAAAAAGCATGAGAGCTCCATTTCAGAAAAAAATGGCTCTGTAATCGTCAGGACCACCAAAGGCAGTCTCAGGCCTATCATTTGGGTCATCATATGGATGCTCTTGATTTACAAGCAAAACAAGGAAAACAAGAAGCAATAGACAATCAAAACAAGCAACAAAAAAGAAAACATCATCAAAGAAAAGATAGAAATATAAACAAAGTCAAACAAGAAAAAATGGGAAGAGTAAAACTTAAAGATTACACCCTAGTTTGCCCCAATCCAGTGATCCCCCCCTGACAGTTCAAAAGCCCCTCATCCTCACAGTTGATCGAGGCAGACCAGCGCATGGGATTGCAGCTGGGCGAGGCCTCCCCAGGAGCTATGTTTGCATCCAACAGAAGAACCCCCCGTCGGAGAAATATACATGTAGCTTTACAGCAACAACTGAGCAAAAGCTCATGCGGCAGCCGGCCTTGTGAACACGTAGTGGGAGTGGTGCTGCTCACCAAGCGGCCTGATCAACCCCTGGTGATGCAGTTCACGAATCCCTCTCCGAGCTAACGATGCGTTAATACGCAGCCTTTCACAAATTGTGTACGGGGTAACCAACTTCATCTTCGGCACCTCCGCCATGAACTTGTCCAAAGTTGCCTGGTCGAACATGACAGCGTAGTTCAGTTTATCCTTGCTCTTCCCCTTGGACCACTTCTGCAGCAGTACATACACACACACACACACACCCGGAAACCAATCAGTGAAGCACTGTAGATCCACAGTTCTGCGTAGGATGCCCCTTGGGGAAACCGAACCGCAGAAGCATCCGAACGGGCACAAAGAGAGGAAAGGACAGTCCATGCACTCCTCACTATGGCCGCCGCTGCACCTACAAAGCATTTGCGGTAAAAGGCATAAAACAGAACATGTACGCAACCCACCTTCTTGTTCTTCTTGCTGCCTGCGGCAGCAGCCGCAGCAATCTGTTCCTTGGTCTTCTTTTCCTTCGGCGCCATCCTGCTACATATACGCACAGAAAACAAGCAAGTAACTAGAAAAATATATTAATATACATAAAACAAATGTGAAGCCACGTAATACGCCATGTGCTCGCTCTCAGCAACAGGTGGTGGGGCCAACGCTGTCTCTGCCGCGTCGGGGGCGACGGCAGCGAAGAACTTCCCAATGCCATTAAACGCATCAGGAAACAACACAAAACGTGTCTAACAATATTAAAGATAACATGAGACTCGGCAAGCATCTTGAACTCTACAAACTGCCCAGTCTGTCGGTGGCCCCACTGCAAATCCGACGCGGCAGCCGCTAACACCCACTGGCGTAACTGCAATTTCAAGTGCTCACTTGCGAATATCCACTAATGGGTGACCAAAAAGGAAAAGATATTAAAGCAAAACAAGCATAGAGGCGGGCAAAAGTGGTACCCATCCACTTGCGGCTGCGAGGGAAGTCAACTGCGCCCCGCATGAACACGGGAGCTGGAACAAACAGCCCTGTGTTCAGCAGGCTCTAGCGTTAGGGCTGTACGATCAAACTACGAAAAAACCCATTTTCTTGAAGAGCATTTCATAAAAGGAATATAAAACCTACTTCATTCATTTCGGAACTCTCATGATAAATACAAATGAGCATTTCAGCGGACTTTGCGTTGAAAAGCTGCACAGACACGTTCGTCCAGCCCCACAAATCGGTGCCTTATTAACGATAGAAGAAGCCCAACACGTACCAATTTCCGTAATACTCCACATTTTCACATCCAGCTACTTTCATTACACTTCTTAGTATTTTTCCTGAAAGCCAGTGCACGGTAAATTCTGAGTCGACAACTTTCCCGTTGCAGCGTTTGTTCTCTGCCCCTAGTTAAGGACGATAAGGAGCTGCAGTATAGGTAAAAAATTAAAGTAAGAGTTTCACCAAGCAGGTGACCTTCCCGCAACACCCAGGTCCTGAGCTCAACGCCAAGGACGCCTGGGGACAGGCGAAGGAGGCCAGCTGCTTTGGGAAAGTTTTACTTCGAGCCTTTACTTTCATTGCAGCGTGTTTCTCTCCTTGATTAAGGCCAGACGGCAAGGCTTATACTTGGTACCACTGCATGGTTCACAGGAGCAGGCGCGTGCGCAAATTAAAACATCCAATGGGTGGCCTAAGGCATTGCTGGAAAAAAAATAAAAGAAAATAAAGTAGTACATAATTCCCCTTCCTAAACAAAATCTGAACAATCTGCCCCTGCAGAATGCCCCAGAAGAATTCCAACTGCTTTTGGTCTCCTCTCTATTAGGAGAGGATGCACGGCGATTGTGGCTACACTTAAGCAAAGGCTCTATATTCAGCATCCGGTCCATGCGGGCCTTCCCGGATGCGCTGCGCCCTTGGCTTATCCTGAGGTCTGCAGGGGATCAGGCCATGGTGGAAATGAGAAAACGTGAGCTAGGGAAGCTGTTGACAGAGTATTACATTGAGAAATACCAGTCTTTGGTCAATCGAAACCCCCTAGGGAATATGGAGCTATTCTATAATTGGTTTATAGCGGGTTTGTCCCCCGGAGTGAAACAATCAGTAACTTGCTGGGCCAAGGACAGGGAAATGAGGGGTGAAAGAGTAGAAATCGCTGACATGATGGAGTACCTTCGCAGAATGGCAAAAAAAAAGTGCCACATCCGCTGCCTTAGCCGAAAAGGAAGAAAGCGGATCTGGGAATGAAACTTATCTGGAGCCTATGGACATTGAGGCTGTAAGCACAAGACTAGCCAAACAGGGGGCAAGAAGTAGGTACCGACAGCAGACAGTGAATTTAACACCCAGAAAAGAAGAAGGATGTGCCAAACCGTTCATTTTCTTCTTTTGCAATAAACGATGTCGCATAAACTGAGATTGCCGGCTTATGAAGAAGGCTAGGAAACAATTGAAACCGAATCTCGAACAGCGCCACCAAGAGAACAAACAGAACAACAGCAGGGAAACGCCCGGGCCTTCCCGCAGCGTGCGGCGCAGTGATGGGGCCACATGAGATAACGGCCGCATCCACAAATCCATCTCGAGTCAATCCATTGCTTGCACAACTACGCATTAAAGGGCAGGAGTTACTAACCCTACTCGATACGGGATACTGAAGTGCATATAATATCGGAAGCCTCAGAAAAGAGGTGCCGCATACCCGCCCACTAATTGGCGCAATCTCTGAAGGTACGGGAAAATTACGGGTTTGAACTGCTCTCTTAGTTCCACAACGGGGAAAAATAATATGACGAAGGACTTCTACGATGGACCTGTTCACCACGACATAATCCTAGGCATGCCGTGCGTGAACAAGTGGAAGGCGCAAATGCGTTTCCCTAATGACGCCAGAGAGGGTTTTCCGCGGGAAAGTGATGAGAGTTTGCACCTGTCGGCGCTCCCAAGGGTATTTGCATCTTCTATACTCAGACGTGTAGAAAGTGTGTCCCAACGAAAGCGGAACGACGATGACCCCATGCAGTGCAGAGGCACTGAAGGGAACGACGGCGATATATGCATGCATTCCGTCGTGACGGGCTGGTAAAGGCCGCAATATTGGGCGAGCCAATCCGATTAACACCCGAAGAACGGCAAAAGTGAGCAAAATTGAAGGAAGAGTCCTCAGCTGTACCTAGTAACAAAGACCTACGGGCGGGCAGGCCACCCGCAGGATGTAGTATACTCCCTACAATCATGGCAACAATGCCGTGCTCGTTGTGAAATGAGTGAGGGATGTATGAATAGTGGAAGTGTCTGTGAGTGCTTATTGATGTGCATCGAATATAACATTGGTGAATGCATTGAACATTCTTTATGGAGGGACAATTGATATGATTATAGGAGAGGCTGGCATCAGCCTTCGCGCAAAAGCTATTGCACCAGGGCTACGCCGACTCCTCTCCCAGCTCCAAAAGCCGCAGTGCCTGCTCTGTTGGGGTTGAGAGAGAACAACTATCAGAGAGAGCGAATAAACAGAGAGAACTAATTTCCTTAACCTTTGTCAATTTGAAAAGTTGCCAGCTCGCTATACACAGCTGTGGGATTCCAACGACGCGCCCCACAGTAGTCCTTCAGGGATACATCCTAGTTACACGTAAAGCTTACTGCAAATATTTGTACTAAAGAGAAATACTCTAAGTTATCTTGATCAGATTTCAGCATTGCATGAGGGACTGAGGGCTCTCCGCCACTTCTCATCAGCTTACAGGGCCCGCAGTACCTAGAGTTTTATGGAATTTCATCACCCGATCGTGTGAGGGAACTTGGATCCCTGCTACGCCTTACAATGTGTTTTTTCATCTTCGTTTGTGTTGTCGTTGGGGGCGCAAGACACAGAGCTGCTGTCAGAAACTAGTGCATCTACTGACGTGAGTGGGATCAAGTTCCGAGGGCCACATGATCCCTAAGGCCCCAAACCCCCCTTAGACTGGCCCTTCTGAAGGGGAGTTTCTCACAGTGGACGCTCAACACACCGCATCGAACACATCAACATGCCAGGCCCTCTCCTCCCCCAGCCCCTGGGGCCGCAGTGCCGGGTCTAGTGGGGATGAGACCAGAACAATTTTACGAGATGAAAGCACGAGAAGAAACCTTCTTTAAGCTGTGTTAGCTTTTGTTTGTTTGCTGAATCAGATGGGATGCTTGAGTATCTGTAGCATATCTGAGGTTGCTTGAAGGTCTCAGTCAGCTTATGCCCGCCGGCTATACTCAGCAGTGGGGTTTCGAAGGATGCGCCTCGCAATAGTCTTTAAGAGGAGCAGCCTATTGATATGTCATGCTGATTATTGAAAATAGTACACTAAATTGTAATATTCTCTATTAACGTATCTCCGCATAGCATATGAGGGAGTGATGGCTCAGCCCACACATCGTCAGCATCCTTGGCCCGCAGTACTTTCATGGTTATCGATTATCAACATCCCATCGTGTGAGGGAACTCAGATCCCTACTAGGTCTTACAAATGGGGTTTCGTCGGCATTTGTGCTGTCGCTGGGGGCATATGACGCTGAGCTGCGGACACTGTTTGGCGCACCCATTGACAAGAGTGGAGTCAAGCTCCGAGGGCCATATGATCCCTAAGGCCTCAAACTCACCTTAGCTGGCCTGTTTTATGAAGTTTTCTCACATTGGCCTTCCGCTGCCTAGCCCTCACCCCCCCAGCCCCCCCTCTCCAGATCCTGTGGAGGAGCTGCGGCTCTCCTCCTCCTTCCGTTTCTCCCTTATATTTTACTTGTATATTAGTCCGCTTTTTGCGCTATAGACCACGAGAATGCGGCGATGTGACTGCCGCTTTCGCTTCTGCTGCAGCAGGACCAGCAGCGCCCGCCGCCGCAACAGCAGCTGGAGCCGAGAGGCTGCCGATTGGGCCTTCTCAGCCTACTATCCACCTCTATTTATTGGTTGCCATGGGCAACAGACGGTGTACAGACAAGCTCAGTGCTGGCTGTGCGTTTAGGGCGTGTGCACTACAATATTCATGTTCTTCCGGCTCCGCTAGAAGAACGGGTTTAATCAGCGTTTAATCAGCTAAATATGGAGTTGTAAATTATCTTTCTAGCAGCAGACGGTAATCCGTTAGGGAGGGGTGCCGCTAGACTTCTGCCAGCACCGACAGGTGTACCTGTCAGGAAGCTGCGGCGTTGTACCCCTATTGTTGCTTGCGGGATCTGGAGACTACTTCCAGGTAGACTCCTCGGGAGCCATCGTGTAGTGCACACGCACTACAATGGAGCTCTAGTGGAGCCTGTCGAGACCTTGCTAGATGTACGAATAGAGATAAATTGCAATACTTTAGATAGATATCTAACGTAATCAACTCAAGAATGCTCGGTAGCCACACCGGAGTTTGGGGCTGGCTATGGCTGACGGTGCGGCGGTCTGACTTACGGCAGAATCAGGCATCAGTGCTTATCATTCTGGGATTTCCTTTTCAAGGCTACTGGACTCGGACTATGTTTTAAATTCGTTCATTTGAGTATTTGGGTTGTTAAAGCCTATATATGTTGTGTTTAGTGCATAGATGTAGCGTCTGAACCCAGTAGGGCTGACACCGGGTACACACGTGGCAACAGCTGAGCCGGCTGGTCACTACACTTCGGGCCCAGTGCTCGGACCGCGAGAACATTGTCTTTAACTATGATGATTGAACATCAATCTATTAGAGTTTCCCCTGTTTTGTTTCGCTAGGGAGGTCTTCTAGGACTATCTAGTGTTTTATCGTCTATTCTCCATAGAAGTTCCAATAGTGCAGTCAAGGGTGCGATATTTTTTTGGTTCACAGGGATCCTTGACCTATCGGACATCCTGACCTTTCGGAAATTATGAATTTATA
Source organism: Eimeria mitis (assembly GCF_000499745.2). Taxonomy (NCBI): domain Eukaryota; phylum Apicomplexa; class Conoidasida; order Eucoccidiorida; family Eimeriidae; genus Eimeria; species Eimeria mitis. The sequence goes on along the minus strand of NW_024015076.1, from coordinate 3,824 downwards.
TGTATTTCCTTTAAAACTATTAGGTGCATCTATCGGTTTCAGAAATTTCAGTGTTTCTGAACCTGCTCTGCTGAGCTCAACGGCATTGCAGTGCCGCTACCCAGGGCACAGCAAGAGCGCGCCCGAGGCATTGTCCGTAATCCGAGACATCTACAAATCATTGTCTTTGTTTGTATTTGTTCTTTAATTTCTTTAATTTCAGAGAATATTTCTAAAGGTGTTACTTCGTGATATCCAAGTGCCCGTTCGGCGCAGCATTGTACGGCCCGGCAATAGACGATTCGCACACTATAAGAACCGCTGATCCGCTCCACCATTTTATAAACTTGAGTCCTTCAAGATGGATGTTTTTATGCTTTGATTTATATTCCAGTATATTTAGCAAATGGATACAGCGATACACCTACATTACGCAGCAAGCTGATCACATGCAGGAGCCGAGCGGGGCTCAACTCACGACACGCTAGGTGAGCGGGCTCACGATATTGCCCACCCACCTCAGTTCGGCGCACTGCCTACAAAGTAATCTTCGCCATTTGCACTAAAATTCTAACAACGATTTTCCTCTATCATATACTATACCCAATACTACGCCTTTTTAGCTTGCAAAATGTACGCATTCACGGCGCTTTTCGCCACTTCAGTGGCTCTTCTAGCGGAGGCGACCGACAACGCTCCAGGACCGGATCCCAGTCCTGAGGTCATTTCCGTTCAGAATGAAATGAATTATTACCGGGTGCACAGAAAAATGCCCCTTATAGCGCTTGCCTTCCTGACTGCCACAGTTGCTATGGCTTTTTGGATCCTTCAGTGCTTCAAGGCCATCCAATCCGACAAGCACTTGAGGAGCGTTGCAGTGAATAAGCGGCGGCTTGCTGAGGGAGGTCCAGGTTCATGCAACGTAAGTCTTTGGCAACACCAGCTCGGTATTCATGTCACGGAGAACTGTATATCAGGAAGGTTTAGACGCGCACAATTGCGCCTATGCTACGCGAGGGAGAGGGTGGTGTATATCGAAAGTTAGAGTTCCAGCGCACTAGGTACTTTTTCGCGTAGTTGCTCGGAAAATTAGCTCCAGACATTTATGTGTTTCACTTGCTCATTTTCGGTAGTCCAAGCATTCTATTGAACATAGACTCCGTTCGAGGTAGGGCCTTCAGTTTTCATGCGGTCTTTCTAACTATAGGCGGCAACTGAAATCATTTAGGTGTCCGTCGGTAGTCCAAGCATTTTATTGAGAATAGAGTCCGTTCGAGGTAGGGCCTTCAGTTTGATGCGGTCTTTCTAACTATAGGCGGCAACTGAAATCATTTAGGTGTCCTTCGTTTCTCGGCTTAGGGCACATGAGTGAGTGACACACATCGCCATATTTAGATGGATCAGGCCGCTTGTATCAATTCACAAGTTTGGTTGAGGTTCGCCAATTAGCAAACCTTTTCTGGGGCGCTTCAAACGGGCGAAGGTCACGAAATGCACTTGCAAGACACAATGTTGATAATTTTTCCTCAGCTTGCCGGATGTTTACGCATTCAAGAGAAGCGGCAAAGGTCAACTGCCTCTCTCGCGCGGCAGTGACGATTGCATTGAAAAGAACAGATAACGCAGGTCCTTTGGTTGTCTCACTAGATGACGCTATACAGGCTGAATTTGGCTTATCTCCGTTGGCGGCTTTCGAGTTGGGTTCATGAAGCTAGACTGAGATATATGGTGGGGGACGAGCCATCAGCTCGGGGACCTCGTGGACGAAACACTTGAATGCATTGGAACAGCGGTGTAGTATGGAAGGTGGCTATTTAGGTGCATATCCGTGGTTTTCCAGGACGACATGCAGAATATGCTGCATTGGGAGATCATCTGCGGTGATCAGCCCTTTCCTAGCGAAGGTGCTTTAGTATTTAGCTGCTGGGGGAAGGCCTTTCGAGCGTTCACCAGCATGTGCAGAGCTGTTCATAGAACTCTTTCCGTTTCGTCCTCCACAGGGCAGCGTAAATCATACGCTTCTCTGCAGTTCCACATAGTATCTATGTAATTTGTACTGGGCGACATATCACAGGCTTGCTCTCATCGAACGGAATACGTTACAGAATATCTGTTCACTACACTGGGGCTTAGATGCCAAGTTTAGACAAAAACCGCTAGCTTCTTTGAAAGGCAACTGCCTAGTTTAAAAGGTATTTTCTGCGTGGTTGCTCAAGGAATCGCTTACATATCCCCCATAAGAGTGTTTAAGGTCAATGCTTCATCAAGGATGCGTAACCTGGCGCCGTAGCCAAGCGATTCGTAGTCGCCTCCGGCTGAAATGCACGTTATTCAGGGGCGCCTTGCCCTACACAGTCGTCTGCCCGCGGGCCTGTCGAAATGTCATGTAACCGTGTAATGAGTGGCATATCGGTGATTGTCATGTAAACCTGCTTCGTGGGTTGAGAAACAAAAACTGGAGCAGAACTCTTGTCTTTTTCTGCTCAGACGAGGCACAAAATATGAATGAGTCACCAATTTTTGTGCGAATTCAGCATATCGCGAGCATTCCAACATAGCAGGCAGGCGCTTCCGCCTGCCTGCTATGTTGGAATGCTCATTTTCGACACATCACACTGATGCGATGTGTCGCAAACGTGCTGAGCATTTTCGACACTCGTAAGACTCCCACCAAGGAGCGATTGGGCAAGAGTTCACGAATCGTCCACCTGCGCCGCTTTGCAGTTGCCGCAAAGCTTGCGGTTGGTTTCGTTTGCCCTGGATGCAAGCAGTTCCGTCTGCCGACGGGCGTATACGCAGTACTTTGCGGAGAGCTAGGGACCGTGCACGTGTGAGCATCGTGGGGTTATTCAGTTCGTGTAAGCGCATTTAGGCGAGCGGTCTGCTGGAGCCCTGCATGACCGTACGGTCGCGAGCCATTTTCATCAGCCAGTATGGCCTGGGCAACTGGCCCATGTCCTGTTGAGCATCTTGGGCACTAATGCAATTCACGCTGGCTGCTGGTAGAGATGGAACCGTATGCGCACGCGGGTAGATTAGGAGAGTTATACGGCTACGGAAGGCAGAATGTAACACTGGCAGCGATTTCACTGAAATGTTGGGGAGTTCCGTGGACGTGGAAGAAAGCAGCGACTAAGCGGTGATATGGGCGAAGGGCGTAGCCGCAGTGACCGTCAGACGCGTTTAATGTATGATGGTAGATGCTTTGCGGAGAATGCGCGTGGCGGCGGTCAGACCGCTGCGGACGGCGCGACCGACACAAGCTCCGTAACTAGTCTTTGCCCTTTGCACAAAAAACGCAAAGCGCGAGGTTGCTTGTGGAGTGTGTCGTCTGGCCAGGCTCGCGGAGCTGTTTTGTGTTTGGCGGAAGTGTGGTCTGTGAATGCGTCGCTGATTTCGTTCGAGCTCGACATATCACGACAAGGTGTCCGATGCACTCTAGCACCGTTAGCAGGGGAACGTGGAAGCAGGCCGTCGGTCTGATTGCACGAGGCGTTTCGCGCACGTGTTGAGCATCTCCGATTGTCGTTGGTTTTCCAAGAAGCGATTCGACAGGAGCGCACCAACGAGGGAGCTGCAGTGCATTGCAGTTGGCACTACGTTTGCGGCTCGTCTCAGTCGTCGTGCATGAAGACAGCTCCGTGTGCCGAGAGGCGTATACGCAATGTTTTGGGGAGAGCTACGGAACCTGGCTGTGTCAGGATGGGTGAGCTGCACGTGTGAGCATCGTGGAGGTATGCGGCGTGTTCAAGCGCGCCTAGGGGCGTGCGTTGTTGTTGAAGTCTTGTGTGGCCTGATGGTCGCGTGCTGTTTTCAGCAGGAAGTACGCCCTCCCAACAGATTCA
>NW_024015075.1:0-10389 GCF_000499745.2 Eimeria mitis | reverse complement strand
TATATAGATGTATCTATAGAATATACCTGTGTATATGCATATATATATATATATATATATATATATATATGCACACAGATGCATATATGCAGATATGCGTGTGTATTTCCTTGTATATTGAATTTCATGCTTAGAACTGTACTAGAACCAGCAAGATTGGTAGAAAGGGGAGTGGTTGAGCAGCAGGAGCAGCAGCGTCACGAAAAGCAGGTATATACTTGCATATTTGTTCTAATGTTTCTTGCCCTGTACACAGTCATGGCTTGTTTGCGCTTCTATTTTTTCGTAGTAGAGACAGCACACATACAATAAACATTTTGGAGTCTTCTGTATGCATATACACTTCACTGGAAACGCTGCAACAGCAAAAACCCGCTCACTTGCTTCAGAGCCTGTTCTCTCCTTTTCTGTCTCATCATTTTTTGTAGCAACTGAACAGACACAAAATATTGTTGCTGGTCCTTTTTCTGCTGCTGCTCATGGTGCTTGTGCAGCCTGTGGTGTTATCCGCTACTGCGTTTCTGGCGCGTGTGCTCTGCTGCAACTGCTGTTTATTTCGCGGCATATACATCCCGTACTGCTTCGGGATCCCGTGCTGCCACTGCTCCTCTTTCTACCCGCACTGCTGCTGTTACTGCTGCTGCTGCTCTGCAGTGGCTTGCTGCTTACCCATTTTGACGCTTGCAATGCTGGAGGGCCTATTGTGCATATTTTGGCTTGCTAGACCTTGCATCCGTCTGCATGCAGCCAATTGTATGAGCAACAACTGCAGGAAGAGCTCCAGGGCCACCTGCAGCCGAACTTGCCACTGCAGCTTGTCAGACATTAACTAGGGAGGCCGGTCGAGCTACCAGCAGCAGCAGCCGTCGCAGCAGNACCAGTCGCAGCAGCAGTCAAAGCAGCAGCAGCAGAGGCAGTAATCGCAGCAAAACCGGCAGCAGCAGAGAAGACCAATATCCTACGCACAATGCAGAGGTTCTTGAAACTCAAGCCTGCTGTGGCACAGACGCAGCAGCAGCAGCAGCAGCAAGAGCAGTACCAACAAGAGCTGCAGAAAATACAACACAACAAACACAACTCTAGGCTGTTCTTGCTTAGCAAACGTTTATTATCACAGTTCGTGTGCGGGTCTTCACAAAAGACATGGCGCTAACTAAGCCCGCCCTTATCAACCCGTTGCTGTTGCTGCTGCTGCCAGAGGTGGTTGGATTCTCCTGAGCCGGCAGAGCTGCTATCCTCTTCATTGAAGCCATTGCAGAAGCAGCACGGCACAACTCAGCAACAACAGCAACAGGAGATGAACCAGCAAGACGCGCGCAGCAACAGCAGTACGACGACAGCAGCAACAACAGAAGGAGCGCCAGCAGCAGCAACAACAAAAACAGCAGCATGATCACTTTTTGCTCCCACTCGACAAGGATTCTGTGGCGGTCGTGCTTCCCTTTGCGTACAACTAAAACGAAGCCCTGGACGAACCAGTCCTTTTTCCTTTGCTTACAAGTCGTTCACACCTTTGCGCTTGCCCCTCCCTGTCTGTCTCAGACTTCTTTCTGTGTCTGGCTCTGTGTGTATCTTTTCTATTTCCCTCTTCTCTACTGCTATGTGTCTCCGTTGCAGCTGATTTCTGGTGCAAGGCGCGGCTGCTGGCTGGCCAGCACCAGCCTCTCCATCCGAAGCACAATTTACGTACTGCAGCACAGACAGCAGCGGCAACAGCAGCAGCAGCAGCATGGCGGAGCCCCACGAATAGAAGTCAACGCATTCATTCATTTCTATGCGCAAGGCCCTCGCGATGCACTAACGTCCTAGTCTGCTAACTGGCGAGGATATATATATATATATATATATATATATATATATATATATATATATATATATATATATGTATATATATATATATATATATATATATATAGTTCCAATGCGTTGACATGCATGCATAGAGCTCTACTTGGAAGCACAGGTGTGTTCAGATGAGAGCGGAGCCACTGAGCATATGCAGTACGAGCAGCTGCTGCGTATTCGTTGTGGTATCTGTGCATACAGAAGACTCCGAAAGCTGCAGAGCCTCCGGTCACCTTATTCGCTCGCTTATAAAGCAGATAAGGAGACCGGAGGCTCTAAAGCACGTGAACGGGTTGTTTGTCGTTTTGTTTAGCAAATGTGCAGACACACAATTCACTGCTGCTGCTGCTTCTGCTGTTGGTACTTTGGCTGGCGCTACTGCTGCTGCTGCTCGTTGTGCGTTTGCTGCCGCTGGCGGTATTTCGGCTGGTGCGTTTGCTGTTGTTGAAGCTGCCGTTAATTTCTCGGCACCCGCATCTAGAACTACTGCGATTTCCCCTTCTGCTGCTGTCCCCCTTTCTCTCCCACTGCTACTGTTGCTGCTGTTGCTGCTCTCTGCTGCTACAGGCGTGCGATCAGGAAGCTCCCTAACATACTGTTGCTGCTGCTGCGTCTGTACTTGAATAAGTAGCGGCTGTATTGGCATTAGCTCCCTTTTCACGAGTATTACACCGGCGGCAGCAGCAGGAGCATCGCCAGCAGCACCAGCAGCATCACTAGCAGCACCAGAAGAGCGTCATAATCGCAAGTATTGCCAGAAGCAGCATCGTCAGCTGCATTATGCTGCGTCCTTTGCCCAGTAAACTGGGTGGAGGCAATCTACTCAGACAAACCAAACGACATAACATAATGTTCACATCCGTTCACCCAACACAAACAACACCCCAACCGGTGGGCCTCAGAAGAATGGGGGCCACCAAACGCATCACGGTGCTCCCCGATCATAAGGAGCAACAGATTGTTCAAGAATTACCTAGGATGTCTGCGAATACGCCAGACGGCGCATATGGTTGCACTTCTATGGGAGGTTGCCTTTCATGCATCCTGGGAGAGAATCTTTGGGCCGTTGGGTACTGCGTCGAGCTGGTTCTAATAGCGGCATTCCTACAGAAGTTTTAGTAGGCACTAACCGCTGCCTGGACCGTTTTTCCAGCAGACCCTCAAAAACCAAACTAGAGCGTTTCAAAGGCTCTTCAACGTCCCTTCCTAGGGGAGCTCTCCTGTGCTAGGTTCTTTAGGTACAATAGCCAAATAAGCAGTATATTCGTTTGTAGACTAAGAGAGTTTATTTTTTTGGAAAGTAGCGCCATTACGGCCCGAACAAAAGAACCAAGCCTTCAAGGCAGGGTTATCCAGATCCCCCTGGCATGTGGATAAGAGCAGAACCTTGGAGAGCAATTTATCGCTCGTTTCTTATTGCTCTACAGCCCCATTGGAGCAGTATTTACGGTAAGTGGAGACTACAAAACACCCAACGGACCAACTGAAAATGCCTGTTACCATTCGAGCAAATTAATCCCTATTCATGCGCTCTCGCGTGTTGTACGTCGGTCTGTAGAGCAACGCGAGGATCTTCGCGTTGCGTCTGTTCCACGACGTGCTCGTGCAGCAGCAGCAGCAGGTGCTGCTGCTGCTGTACTTGTGCAGACTTTTTTTCGGGAGGAGCCGTTAAGCGGGAAGAAGAGTGCCAACCTCTCCCCGTCACATCCACCCCCCAACGCCAACGAGCTACAGGTCTGCCCATGGCGGGTACTGGTAACTGCACCACACACCGCGCCACCTCAAACGTTGAAAGAGGTAGCAGCAGCAGCAACCGCAGCAGCAGCAACCGCAGCAGCAGCAACCGCAACAGCAGCAACCGCAGCAGCAGTAACGGCAGCAGCTGCCGAAACAGCCCATGCCCTATATACAACAAAAAAGGCAGTCTTTCGTGCTGTTCGCAGCGGCGAATATCACGAAAGACTGCGTTTTCTGTTGCATTAGCAGGAACTTCTCCTGCTGCAGCTCAGCGCGGCCTGTTTGCTGTACTTGCGGGCCATTACATCGTCCCCTTAACAGTCTCAAATAGCTCATCTCCCTCTATTAATTTCCCCGTATTTTATATATTGTGGTTATTCAGCAGTTCAGCTCAACAAAAACCACAAGTACCCACTCGGCCTGCATGCGACCGCACAGCCGACGGCGCGTTTTTGCATAGGGCCCCTTGGAGGCCCTCGACATGCGCGCGTACAGCTGGTGGTAGCTAGTTGTTCTGCTGTCTCTCCACTCAAAATAAAAATTCTCAACACACTAAGGAAAGGATAACACAACAGTAACAGAACAACGGGCTACTCATTTCTTCCGTAGGCCGTCTGTCCACCGCAACGTCAACTTCCTGTCTGCAGCTCATCGATAATAGCCCGCGAAGACACTTCTTCAGGAATCCAGTAGGAGGAAACTGTATCTGCTTACTGATAAGCATTTTATCGCAGCTTTAGTTGCTGCAGCTGCCGCTGCTGCCCAGCCGGGACCCTTTGGAATGCCCCTGCTCACTGGGGGCCCCTTTCGCTTCTTCTTTCGCCGTTGCAGCTGCTGCCTTTGCCTCTACTGCCGTATGTTTCAAATTTGCATCACATAGAGCTTGGGAGAGAACTAAGTTCTCTTCCTGAATGCTGAGGTAGGCAACCGGGAGGCCAACACCCCTGGGTTGCGGCTTCCCACCCGCTGCAGCAGCTGTAGCAAGCAGCAGTAGGAAGCCCTTCAAGGAGGGATGACACGATCGACATGCAGGACACCTGCTGCCTAGCAGCCGCCGCATAGCAGCAGCAGGACCCACAGCTTCCGCAGCCGCAACCCGCACCACTAGAGCCCTTGCTGCAGCGCGTGAGGATGCCTGTGTCTGGGGGGCCCTTTTCTATGGGCCCTGTGTCTCCCAACGTGGGAACGAGTGGAGGATCTGATCCCCAGCGAGGGGCCGTTCCTGGAGGCGGCGGGGGGCCCCTCGCGCGGCATGTGAAGCGGAAGTTGGCGGGGCTGCTGGACGGCTGGCGGCGCGTTAAGAGTTTCCGGCTTTTTCTCGAGCCTGTAGACACAGAACAAATGGAGTGCCCCACGTACTATGATGTCATCAAACACCCCATGGACCTACGCACTATGGAGGTATTAAACCCTAAACGCTAAATACTGAGTATCTAGTATTTACCGTAATCTTTTGTTATTTTGGACTCAAGGAGGAGGGTTTAGGGTTTAGTATTTTGTATTCAACCCTAAATCCTCCTCATCCGCAACGGAGCACACACCCAGATATGCACACATACACACATACATGATTGCGGGTTTGCGATAGAGAGAACCAATGGTGTAGGGTTTAGGGTTGAGCGCTTAGGATGTGTGTGTCTGTGCTGGGGATGCAGGCCAAGCTGGAGCGAGACGAATACAGAAGCGAAGAGGCCTTCGTTGCCGACTTGCTGCTCATATTCCGCAACTGCCGCACGTCAGGCGCTGCACCGACCCACCACACAACAGCAGCAAACGATAGAGCCGCAGCAGAAGCTTGCTTGTGTTGCAGTTCCCCTGCTACCTATTCTCTCTAGACTCGTTGCTGCAGGGAAAATATGTGGCAGCAGAAGTGAAACAGCAACCGCAGCACGGATAGCAGTAGCAGCCGCAGCAATCTGCTGCATTTTGCAAGGCATTTAGATATGAAATATTCAAGTATAGGGTTTGGGGTGTAAGGATTAGGGTTTAGTCTATGTGGGTGTGCAGATTCAACGACGAAGCGACACCAGCGGGACAATTTGTGCTGCGGCTTTGCGCGGAGGCGGAGGCGCGGAGCCTTGAGGACTTGAAGAAAGCATGCAAAGACTCGAAGGTAGCTCGTCCCATCATTGTTGTTACTGGCGCTGCAGTTGCTACAGCTGGTGCCGTTGCTTCTGACTAAGCGAAGAGTCTTGCTGCTGCTGCTGGTGTTGCTGCTATTCGCGTTGTGGCTCTGCCGTTTATTTCCGCGGCAGCGCCACTCGTAGGAAGGCGCATGAACAGCAATCCTGCAAAAGCTTTATGTGAAACTGACTTCCTATTGTTTCTGCTGCTGCTGCTTTTGCTGCTGCTGCTCTTGTTGCTGCTGTTGCTTCTTTGGGATATCTTTTCAGCTCTGGACTGCGCTTGAGCAGCAGTTCTCTCACGGAAAGCAGAAAGCGGGGGCGCGCCAGAAGAGCGGGGGGGCCTCAAAGCGGGCGGTTTCTGGGGTTCCCTCGGCTCCTGAGTCTGCGGCGCCTGCGGCAGCAGCAGCACCACCAGCAGCAACGGGGGTTGCCGCTTCTGCTACTGGCCGCCCAGGAGCAGCTGACCACCATCCTCCCCCTCTGAGCTACGATGGGGTGGGCAGAGACACCATGGGGGCCTCTCCTGGGGCGCCTTGTATGAACGGGCTCCCGTACAGCGGCTCGCCTGCCGCAGGAGAGGACGCAGCACCAGGAGCAGGAACAGACGAAGCAGCTGTGTCCGAGAAGCTTGAAGGGGGTCCCGCTGCTAGCGACAAAGTCTCTGAAACGACGCAGCAGCAGACGTCTATCTCAGGTCTCCCGGATGTTGTCTCTCCCCCCCGCAACCCGCTGACCCCTGCAGCAACCGGCAGCCATAGAGGCCCGTTGCAGGCGAACTGGCAAGTTGAAGGGGGACCCGCCATGGCTCAGGGTGAGCGTCTGTGTTAGCGCGAGGGCAGTAGCGGCCCCTTGGGTTTCGGGTTCACGGGGGTTTGAGGTTTGTTATTTTTTAGATTCGTATTATTATTATTATCGTGGTGTTTGGGGCATATATGTTTCAGCTTTGTCTCGGTTTAGGGTCACGAGGGTTTAGGCGGACCATGTTCTTGTTTTTTGGGGTTTAGCCAGGCCAGCGTTTAGGCTCTAGGCTGGCTGTAGCCTGGAGGAGTCTGTCGGAACGTTCCTCACGTTGCTGTAACTGCTGCTGCTGCTGAAACTGCCGCTCCTGCTGCTGTTGCTGCTTCTTGACGGGTGCTGCAGGCATGCTGGACATGGAAAACTGCCTTACGGGGAAGAGTTGGTACATCTACTGCCGGGACAACGTACGTCTTGTGGTGCTGCAATATCGCAGCGCGTGCAGGCCTGCTTCTGACAACCTGCTGCTGCTAGTCTGCTGCTGTTTTTTTTCCTTTCGTGCCCTGCGTAGGCGTTGTCGCCCACGAACGCATTGCTGCTGCTGGTGAATGCTTGCCGCTTCACGTGCTGCTGCTGTCTGCTGCTGCTGCTGTTGGTGCGGAATCTGTATAGATCCTGAGACCTCTGAAGGGGGACCGCTACGCTTACTTGTTTCTAACGCCCGTCCTGGACAGCCCCGAGCTGCCCGATGCGGTGAAGACTTCCTACAAGTCGGTCATTGCAAGACCCATGGATTACGGCACTATCTGGGTATGTTGACTCTGCAGCAGCAGTTGCAGTCAGTACAGCAGCAGGAACAGCACGAACACCTGCTGCAGAGGCACGATTCAAACAACCAGCATCTCATAGGAATGACCGCTGCACGAGCAGGCTTGCTCCTTGCTACGGCAGAGTCTAGCTGAATAGTAGCTCTTCTCCGTCTGTGGCGTGGCGTCTATACAATTCGCAGACCAAACTGACAGCCAGGGATTACCAGCACCCTCTAGAGTTTTTTGAGGACATGTTCCTGGTAAGCTACAGCAAGAGGAGAAGCAGCACAAGTCACTGCAGCAGCTGCAGCAGCTGCAGCGGCGGCCGCAGCGGGGTGCTTCCTTAGTGAGACAATGGGCGCTGCTTCTGCCTTTGGTTCATTCAGCATCAACGGTAGTCGACGCGTTTCAGTTGACTGCTGCTGCTTCAGCCACTTGTAGCTCTTGCTGTTGCTGCTGGCGTTGCTGGTGCTGCCGCCGCCTGTAGCTGTTGCTGTTAAGGGTGCGGCTGCTGCGATCACCTTCAGCTGTTGCTGATGCTGCGGCGGCAACTTGTAGCTCTCGCTGCTACTACAGCTGCGGCCACTTGTAGCTGCTATTGTTGCTGTTGATGTTGCTGCTGCTTCAGGTGTATTCGAACTGCATGGCTTTCAACCCCCCCAACGACCAGCAGTGCGGCTGGCTGCATCGCGTCGCGGAGAGGAGCCGCGACAAGTTTGTAGAGAGGTAAAGAAGTGCCACAAGCCCTCGACTCTGATTATCCCTCTGCCGAAGCAAACCCTAGACCATGAAACACTAAACTCGAAACACTAGGCCCTAAAAGGATTGCAATAGACGAGTGAAGCAGAGAAGGCTTTGGGGCTCCATGCGTTTCTGCAGGTGGCGCCGCTGGGTGGTGCGCATATGGCGTGCCTTCGCGCAGCACAACGCAGCAGCTGCGGCAGCGCCGTCGCCCGCGCTGCAGCATGCCGAAGCAGCAAAGGCAGCAGCCGCAGTGGAATCCGAACCTGCTATTGCTGCAGGACTAGCTGCAGCCCGCGCCGAGCTTCTGGATCGGCGACAATCCCATTCAGCAATGCCTTTCCCGTTGCCGCAGCAGCAACTCCAGCAGCAAGCCGAGCACAGCCCTGCGCCCCTGCAACATCCCCAACTGCAGCACCCGCCGGTGCAGCACCACCGTGGCCGCGATGAGCCTCAGGACACCGTACCAATGACAGCAAGTGCTGCTGCCGCAGCCAAGGATCCGAAGTATAGGTGTGTGAGCATTCCCTTGGGGCGCTGCTGTAGTCCTACTGCGCCTGCTGTGCTGCTCCTCATGTTGCTGGGTCGGCGGATTGACCTCTTTCTTGCTGCAGGGCCCTTGTCGTTGATCTGCTGGGAGAGGACGCACTGGAAGATGCAAGCAACAGTTCTTTAGATAGGGGAGCTACAACTCAGGAGACACTGCAACAGCAGCTGCAACAGCTGCAGCAGCAGCAACAGTTGCTCCAGCATGAGCACCTGCAGCTGCAGCAGCAGCAACTGGAGATGCAAGAGAAAGAACAGGAGTTAGCTCGCGCGTCAGCAGCAGGGGAGGGCCCTATTCATTCCGAAAATATTGCTGGCATGGGATCTCTGGGCTCCTCTGATGTGCAGCAACAAGAGCAGCAGCAGCAACAGCAGCTGCCAGTCAGTGACCCAGCTGGTGAGCATTCTGCTGCTGTTGCTTCTCCGGGGGCACCTGCTGCAAGTTCTTCTGGAAGCGATGCTCCTTTTGAGCTGCAAGGGGATGCAGGAGCGGCTGAAGCAGGGGATGGTGCTGTTGCAGCAGCAGAGGGAAAAAAACACAAGGGCAAGAAACAAAAACACCATAAACATATGCACCGAAGTCAGCAGCAATTGGTGCAGCAGGACGTGCACAATGTACAGCTGGCGCAAGAGGCTTCTTCAGCCTTCCAGCAACCTGGTGTGTTGCAGACTATCCATCAAGCGGACTCAGCTGCTGCTCAGGGCTACAACGCTGCTGCAGGAACGGATGAAGCAGCACCAACACCAGCAGCAACAGGAGCTGCTCCCTTCACAGCTGCTCCAGCAGGGACTCCACGCGTGGATTCTCCGAGTATTCCTCCTGGGCCCGCTGAACTGTCTTCTGCCTTGACGGATGCCTTTCCTGCTACTGTCTCAACGCAACACGATGCAGCAGCAGCGGCAGCAGCAGGAGCAGCCGCAGCTACGCCACCCGGAAATGCTGCAGCTAGCTCTATTCTGCCCGTTCCGTCCCTCGGAGATTCGCCTCGACTCTGCGACATCATCGAGGCTCCCCCAGTTGAGATTCTGAAGGCCATGGGGGTCAAGGATATGTCTGCCCTTCCGGCTGCTGCAGCTCCTGCTGCTGCTGCTGCTCCAGTATCTACTAGCCCTGCGGCTGTCCCGTTGGCTGCTGCTGATGCAACTCTTACGGGGCTTCCGCCAGCGGCTGATACTACTGCTGCAGTGTCTACAACATGGCTAGCAGGGGGGACCCCCTCGCAACTGTCTGTTGCTCCAGGTGCTGCTGCTGTTGCAGCAGCACCCACAGCAGCAGCAGCAGGCGTCAGAGTCGCTGCTGGTGTTGAGCCCCCATTGCTGCTACAGCCCGTTGATGGGGTGATTAGCGCCATACAAATGCAGCGTTCAGCAGGTTTGCACGACCTCCAGCAACAGCAGCAGCAGCTCCTGCTACAGCAGCAGGCAACCCGGGAGGACTTGCTCCCTCCCAAGCTTCGCATAGTACTGGAATCGGCACGGAGGAAGGGACCGCCTCCTCGACTGCTGCTGTTGCCTTGGAGAGGCAGAGGCACCGGCCCCATCCCTGAAGGCTATGCGGTAAGCGCTCCAGGACCAGTAGCAGCAGCAGAAGCAACAGCAGTAGGAGCAGCCGCAGTATCACCAATCACAGGTCAGCTCTGCATTGCCTGCTAGCGTTGCCACTGTTGTTTTTGTTCGCAGCGACAGCGTCCTAGCGCATCCTCTGGTTCTACAGCTGCAGCTGCTGGTTCTGCTGCTGCTGCTGCTTCCTCGGGTGAATCGATAGCAGTGGAACCGTCAGGAACCACTGACATATCTGATCGCAGTGTGAAGAGAGAGACGACACAAGCGGACTCTGCGGCAGCTTCGGC
>NW_024015074.1:0-10408 GCF_000499745.2 Eimeria mitis | reverse complement strand
CATGTGACTTGGTCGACAAGGTGTTGCAACACGCCAGACCGTTTCGCCTCCCATCCCCTAGGGCCGCCGTCCCGGATCTAATGGGGATGAGAACATAACAATTTTGGGAGAAAAAGCATGAGAAGAAACATTCTTTACGCCTTGTTAGCTTTGCCATTTGCTGAAGCAGATGAGATATTTGTGTGCCTGTAGCATAAGAGGGTGTACTTGAGCGTGCCAGTCAAGCTATGCTTTGTCTGTGTCTGTGTTGTCGTTGGCTGCACACCGCGAGTGCTCCAGACATTGCTTGGTACACGCACTTACAAGAGTGGGTCAAGTTCCGAGTTTCCTATGATCCCTAAGGCCTCAAGTTCACCTTAGGTAGCCTTCTGTCTAAATGGGAGTTTCTCACACTTATGCTTCAAAGAGAGAAAAACGCCAAAAAGTGGCACTTCACTCTCACGGCTGAGACTGAAGGGAAGGGTTTTGGGAGTTACCCGAACAGAATATGAATACTGGAGCAACACATTCTACCTCAGCCCAGAAAAAGACTACTCAAGAGCAGATGGCAAANAGAATATGAATACTGGAGCAACACATTCTACCTCAGCCCAGAAAAAGACTACTCAAGAGCAGATGGCAAATTGTGTACACAGAATAATGGGGGCAACCAGGCCTCCAGATTCTCCTTTTGCACAAAATAACATAATCCGAGATTGAGGAAGCACGAAAAGGGCTAATAGCTGACAAATCAGAGCAGCATTGCCAGCGGAACAAAGAAGGTGGTGAGGGAAATGCCATAGGCTCCACGCAATGCGCAAAGTGGTTTTGGGCCCAAATGATGTGACTGTGACGCCTGCGAATCGAACTTAAGTCGACCCTGCGCTTAGCCAAAACTAGAGGGATGGTCAGAAGTTGTTAGGGTTACTTGTCACAAAGTGGGAAGTGGATCTGATAACTGAAGCTACCGGTGGAAGGCGCAAGGTACGTCTCAATTCGTCCACACGCTTTCTGCCGCCACGCTTCTCCGATGGGAGATAGAAGACGAGAATCGGTAAAATTATGGACGTGATTGCATAATCAGTTAAAAAGTAGCTCATATTTCCATGATTCTGGACCCCTACGTTGTACGAGTTCAACATGACGTAACCCTACGTATGCCGTAAGTGACTCAGTGGAATGTTCGACTGTGCCATAAATCGGAGATTGTTGACGCGTATCAACCGGGAAGCATTGCCGGAGCAAACCTGACGGCTCTTCCAACAGCACTGTCATTATTTATGGTAAGAGGAACAGATCAGCAACCTAAGAAGGAAGGAGATAAGAGGCTCCAGCGCAATGTAGAGGCGTTTCTGGAAACGAAGTAGAAATGCATGCATTTCTTCTTAAGGGTCTTATGAAGAGTGCGATTTGGGGGAATTCAACCCAGCCACTTCTTAATGAAGGCCAACCTTCTCATGGTTGAAAGAAATGCACCCAGATATACTTAATAAAGTGAAGTTTCTAGCTGGCGGTTCTCCCTCTGGACTCCTGCCATTTGGAATTCCAATGGATCCCATTCAGCCGGCTCCAAGTGCAGCCCTGGCAGCTGTTTCGAGGCGATCCATAGCCAGAGAAAAGCATCATAAACCTCTCCATCGCCTCACCTCTCTCATTGTACAGGCGGCCCAAAAGAGACTGCCGCGAGGAGAGAATGTATATCTACGCAAATCCAGCAGTGGACCACTAAAATTTCGATTATAGCTCGAAGGGTTGGGGAGGCAAAAGGGGGAGTGCACAACCTTGAATACACTCTAATGTTGGTTACACTCTGGAGCAATGTCTCTGACCAGCTACGGTTTCCTCTACATTTTGTCCTGCCCAGCTGAAGTCTACGGTATAGGAGTTTGGGAGGCCTGTCAACGTTTTTGGCTCAAGCTTTGGGTTAGAATGGAGCCTCTTTATTCTGTGCTGACTGAAATCTTTGGAGACTGTTGCCTTCCTGCCGCTAAAAATGACGTCATATTTCCGTATCTACTGCTTCCGGCCGTTAATTTTTTTCGGCGTGGTCTACCCCACGCTTTCCTCCATGCGCTGCGTTTACACCGCCCCAGCTTCTCTATGTACCGCATGGGGTCAAACCTGCAATATGCACTGTCTCTGTAAAACGTGCGTCCCAGGCCGCGCTCCCTACTTCGGCGGCATTTTCCAAGCAGCGAACCGCTCAGCCAGATGTGCTTGGGAGCATCAGCAGCAAATGCCGCCAATGCCGCCAAACATCCCTTATATGCTCGCCTAGTTTCTATTTATCTTCGCCTTTTTATGGCAGAGGCAATCTTGGGCTTCGCGCCGGCACTGCGCACCCCAAAGCCTCTGCTCAGGAGAAGTGGCAAACAAAGACGCGCCCGGTTTGGGGAGCGACACGCCGCCGCGTAGCAGAGTCTTTTAGAAGTAGGTGTGTGCACCTGTGATTGTGAGATCGGCAGCTAAAGAAAGCATGAAGAAAGCTACGCAAGTGCTTCACAATTGGGTACGACGTTAGTGCATGCAGGAGGAAAGCGGCCCAGGTGCTTTTGCGCGCGAGAATGCCTTGTGGCAGCAGTTTCAGGTGCAATTGCCGCAACTCAACGGAGCCGCCTCTTCTATCCGAAAGCCCCAGGACTTTGTCCTACCGCGCGTAGCATTGCGATAGTCAGTAGTGGAGGCTAGCTGCTTCGTAGCGTGTAGTGTCTAAAGTGATTTGCACCTCACGTCGGATTCGGCCTGAAATCGAGAGTTCTTATTCCACCCCGCGCATACAGATGAGCACACCAGAAGCATGAACTTGCAAGGCCGTCACCCCTGATTTGATAGCCAAAGTTAACCGCCCCTATACCCTCTTTGCACATATTCACGCCGCCGAAGGCCTGGCCGTCCCGCCGGTACACTGCTACTCCATCCTGCGCACACTTAGCTGCCAGTGATGATTGACAATAGATAGTCCTTGCAGGGAACACATACTGCATAGGGGTTTACATCGGCACAATTCGACAGCAGACAGGCTTCGCTGCATAACTACGGCCAACCCGGTGTAAGGGTAATAAGACCTGAACAGGGGGATGTTCTTTACGCTGAGCATTTTCCTTATTGGAATATTTACTTATTTCATTGTCAAACAAGCCCGACAAAGGCGTGCACTTCAGAGCACGGAAGGTACGCGTAGGCTTCTCGTTGTATGGAGCGGTAGAGGTGGAGCGTCACATGCATGCGAAACGGGCCGTTGCAGCGACTTGCGATGACTTGGCCCTTCGCATCCTATGCTAGGATCAGTGACTGAACTATTTCGCAGGAACATGTCTGCATTAAAGCGCACATGGTTGTAGGCGTACTACTGGTCGTCTCCAGCGTCCAGACCAGTGGGTATTGGCAGGCGGTCGGTGTGTGCGGCCGATCCTTCGCCACTGCATTCGCTACTTAATCCAACTTCTCATTCGAAATTATTTTACAACATCTCTTTGGGTGCTATGGCCGAATGCACTAGGTGTTTTTATCTCTCGTGTCCGTTCAAGCCCCACCTGAAGGGGTGAGGGTACAGCTTCGTTGCCTCTGTTTGTACAGAAGACTCCAGTCTAGTTACTCCTTTTGCCGTACGTTTTGTTCAACAAATACGGCATGGGAGTTAGGCCTTCTCAAGAAAGGGTTTCGACCCGTAAGGAGTTTACATGCTCCCATATTTGAGGGATCAGATTTCCCTTGCTTGTTTTGTTATTCGAAAATCATTGGAAGCAGAATCTGCACAGTTTAGGGCCTTGCTCTCGAGAAATGCTAAATGGGGGCTGGACAGTCTTTGCACCACTTGCGGGGTCGCGAAGCACCTGTTGCTGGACTTTCCCGAATTAGAGGCACTCAAGCGGACGCAAGGACATCGCATAGCCAAACAACAGTTCTCAGTGATGCCGCTCAGCAGCCACAACAAAACATCGTCCGGGTGGGTGATATCAGATATACGTATTGGCGCCCTGCCTTCTTTCCCACGAAAGAGAATGGCAATATTCAGGCATTCAATAAGGGGGAGGGCGATCCCTGTATCTCTTGCTAGAAACCGTCCATTCTAGCATTCGCCTTCACATGTCTAGGGGAATCATTTAGTTGCATAGGTTGAATATCTTTGCCGTTGGGCCCACTCTGTATATTGAACAACCTGGTTCGTCCACTGGAAAACGTGAACGGATTTGCGAATTCTTGGGAGAAACGGATGTTCATCCTTCACAAACCAACGTTGAACAGTATATTCTGTTTCGTCTGTTAGAATATAGACACTTGTTGCCGCACTTGTTATGTGTTGTGATGCTCAGTATACGAGCCGCCTGATGCGTGATGCCATTGGGGATGTATACTCTTTTGACTTCTGCGTTCTGCGGAGAGAGGATGCGGGTAAAGTGTGCAGAGTGACCTGTAGGCGCAGTGGACGCAAGGCAGAAGCCCTCGTGGTACGAAAGCATCTCGAAGACCCCCTGCAGTTGGAGACATTGAAGAAGGAGATAGAGGTTTGGCTCTGTTTGGACCACCCGTATATTGCTAGGCACGTCAAACCGCGTGCTGCTATTTATAGTTCCATTGCCTCTAACAGGCACTGTGCCCTCCCCAGCGAGGAATATCGGAACAGTGCCCTACTCAAAACAGAGTAGGGACCAGAGTCGGCAATGCTGATGCTCTCCTGTTCTTAGGAAGGTGTCTGTTTGCCTTCACTGGGATTGTGGTTTTATATTCTCCGGGTCGTGCAGGTTGCTCGAAGTGTTCGAGGACGATAGAGCCGTTTACTTGGTTTCTGAGTACTGCCCAGGTGAGGATCTTCCTCGAGAACTGGATATCTGCGAACGCATGGTTGCTTTCCGAGTTTTTGGAAGTTTTGTCTTCAGTAGAATCATACGAATCTTGTAGGAAACTGCAGAGACCTTTGTACTACCTGCGTGAGTGGTGTGATGCTTTGAAGGAAGACATAACTTGCGTCTTTCGTGTACGTCACCTGCTGCAGGAGGCTCACTGTATGATTGCCTGGCAGCCTTGCAGAAGTGCCCAGAGGAAGTGGCAAGGACTTGGACCCTACAAGTCAGACGCCGTTGCCCCCCCGAAATATTGCATTTTGCCGGCTTGCTTTGTGCTTCCAAGGATATTCTACTTTCTACGGTTGTCATTCGCCTAATACTGCTAACACAGTATTTCGGGGACAACAACCGTAAGAAGTAGTTTGGTAGCACAGCGCAGGGTAGGAGAAATCTGCGCGTACCCGTCCTACAACCGGCTGTGTCTTTTGTTCGTTGCAGATGGTACGAGCCGTTGGATTCCTTCAGGGATGCGGAGTCGTCCATCGCAACCTCAGACTTGAGAGCTGGCAGCTGACAAGCGAAGGCTGCTTCCCTCCTCTAAAGCTCTACGGCCTGAGCCATTCCACTCGCTGGCACAAAAAGGAAGGCCGTCTCAATGCTGCTTGCGGCCTACTGGAGTACACAAGCCCAGGTTAGCGGCACTAGAGAAGAGGGGTGTATATTTTATACTTTGATACTTTCTGGAAAGTGTAATAGTACAAACATAGTGAGAGAAGACCGCCTTTTCTACAATTTGCGGGACCTTGCTTTCACGGTGTTTGGTTCTCCTGTCCAGCGAACCGTACAGAAGCAAAGATTTTGCCTCTTAAGGTTGCCGCATACTTCCTTTTTGCCGGATGTATGTTTCAGTGCATTGTATTGTGTCGTTGCTTCCATATGCGCTTGCATGCGGACCCTGTTTGTAATGTCCACTACAGATGTTCTTCTTGGGCGTTACACGGATGCCTGCGACATGTGGTCTTTAGGCGTTATTGGTAAGTGTTTGTTTCTCGATTAAGGGTCGCTCGCACCCGGGTCGTCTACCCGCCGCAACACTTTGCATGCATAGCCCCGCCTCCTATAGGACCACTGGTAATTTGCCGTAGAATATTAAAACTGCAATTCCAGCACTTATGCCACGGGAAGGATGCCTACTGAAGCAGACACCTGACTATATTGCCAGGGCGGTTCTGCAGTGGCCGTTGCCGATGGTTTTGCATTGCTGCGTATCTGTTCTCCTTGCAGTATATCAGCTACTGTGCGGCCGCCCTCCTTTTGTGGGTTCACAGCAGGAAAAGATTCGTCAGATCCTCTCCGGAGATGTCAGTTTGCAGCATCTAGAGTGAGCTTATACCGGAGGGGTTGTAGGCGCGTCATGGAATAACAATGAGCGTTGGAGCTCCTAAATACATAACGTGGACATCCGCAGCTACTCCGTGTTTTTTGCAGGAAGGCAGGCGTATCCGAAGAAGCCAAGTCCTTCGTCGCGCAGCTATTAACAATCAGTCCGCAGTAAGGATCCAATCTTAACGCCAGGCCTATGTCATCATCTGGGTAGATTGCGCTCAGATGCAGCACTGCGTTGATCTTGTGTTTACCTGTCGCCGCAGTAACCGTCTCACCCCACAACAAGCACTGGAGCACGTAAGGCAATTGGAGACGTCCTCAAGCGGTGCACAAAATCGCAGACGATGAGCTGACTTTGAACGCACATAGGACCACGTGGAAGTCCCACCTGCGCGTTTCTCATAGGCTTGTCTCCAGCAAGGGGACTCAACGCGCCGCACCGCTCACTTGCCTTGTCATTTGCACTCAGCCCTGGCTTTTCGGACAGATGCTCAAGCATCAGCCACTTCCTCCTGCGTGCATAATGGGGTGCGCTAGCTAACCATAAATAATGAGGAGATAGCTGTTGCTGCTGCGGTTTGCAGCCAATGCAGTATGAGCAAAGATGCCACCAACATGTCCCGGATTCGGAAGCGCGGATATCTCAGCTTTCCGCATGCATCCCTTGAGAATTTAGACGTTGTAAATTATTACCACTATTTGCTGTGGCCTTGTTTTTGCATTTCCCTTAGACTCTGCTGGTTCGCGAACAGCACGACACTACGACGCGCGGCGGTCCTCATGTGCGCGTACTGCCTGAATTCTGACCAGTGCGAATGTGAGACACGAAAGAAGTCGCTAACTACGTGCTGCACTCAACATTCACATATCGACATTCTGTGCAGGCAAATAGTCAAGGGCTGAGCTTTGATCCAAGCAGAGCGTAGTAGGACAAGGGATCCCTCAGAAGGACAGAAGGCGTCATGCGGGAAGCATGCATTGTCCAGCAGTTGTATCAGTGAACTGCCTCACTTGACGTTTAGATGTCAGCTTTAGTCGGTTGCGTCTGGCGACGGTTTTGCTATCTGCATTTGAGAGCGTTTTTGCCTGAACTATCGCTGAGGATCGCCCTCATTCTTCCTGCTGTGCTCTTCCGTGTTCAGTGGTGGGCTCCGTTTTCGCTGGCGCTTCGCACTCCAGTTTTGGACGACTTACGGCGGAGGACCTCAAGAGAACATTGCAGAGGGAACAGCCGGACCCTCTTGGAAACGAAGAGGTGAAGCGCTTCCCCCATTTCCAAATTTCCCTCTCATCGATTTTCTCGTGCTCCACGATGGATTTATCAGTACTTTGCATCTTTAGCACAGCGCAAAGACAAGCATTGGTAAACAGCAGGATATTTCTCTACACAAAGAGTCACGCCTCCAGCTCCAGAACTGGAATGCTCCGCTTTACCAAACAGGAGTCAGGGGTCTTGATTTAGTTGACAAGAGAGCATACACCAGTGTGCTCTGTTGGCTAGCGGATCTCCAGCTTCTCTTTGAGTAGTACACGGCGATCCTAAACCTAACCATAGGGATGAAGCAGCGTTTGCTCCACTGTAGGAGGGTGAGTTATCGAGGTTGGGAACTTTTCGGTAATTTTGTACGTCAAGACAATCGTTTCGGCTTGAGCTTAGGTCGAAGACATTTTTGATGCACTTGACGTCAACAAAGATGGAGAGATAATTTTTACGGGTAAGGGGCCACGTCGACGTAGCATGGGCGTAACGAAAAAATAACTAGATGCATAAATGGAAAGGAAGTGTCAAACGCGTACAGCGAAATGAATGACCGGACAAAGTGTCCCGTCAGTTTGCACACCGATCAGTTCGGCGAGGGCCCAGCTCTCTGTGCTGCTCCTCATGCATTTGGCCACACATTTCAGTCCTAGGAGCTGATATGCGAATTATTCTTTCAGATGTAGTTTGATTGAATGCTGCTTTCTTGTGGCGTTTGCTGTGGTGTGCTTCGGTAATTTAGTGTTCGCTGCTGCAATGATCGGCACTTTGGTTGAAGCAGAGGATTCAGTATTGCAGAAGGCGTTTACCAAGCTGGACGTCGATGGCGACGGTGAGGCATGAGAATGGCTTTAGGGCCAGCTGAAAGATTTTCGCAGGACTGCCTGTCTGCGTCTGCGAGTGTGTCTCTTCTTGCCTTGGTTCCAAACCAACGGCGCAAGTCGAGTACATACAGGAAGTCTGTTTATTCTGTGGGCGCAGGAAAACTCTCCCTCGATGACTGTCGCTGGGCATTCGGGGCAACCCTGTTTGGACAGAGCCTCTCTGCCGCTCTGGAACAGGAGGAAAATGAAGATGGGCCTTTGGGTAGGAGCACTTATTGGCTGAGCCAAAGAATAATTGGGCTGCAGTTTGGAGTTTGGACTTGTAGTGTATATGCGGCTACAGTGGGAGTACGGTGACAGTGCTCTGCTCCACACCGTTCCTTCGAATGCGCTGCAACATGATGGTTACCCATGTTTACATGCTGGCGGTGCTCTCAGATTTTGACCATTTCTCGGCACTAGTTCGCGAAAAGGGGAAACCAATGCATCGGCGGGTGTATAAGACCCGGTGAGTTCATGTTCCACTTTAGCGGCGTAGGGCTCACTCACGTACAATTTGAAGGGACAAACACATTTTCGATAGTCCTTCACGCTGAGATCCCCCTCCGGAACCGAATGGTGCAAACAGCGCTACATCCTCGTAGGAGGGTGACCTTTTCGCAGCGTCCAGTTTTTTTCGGGTAAAACTCGTGAGGTTCACGTTGCTGCATTGGAACAGGGCAGGTCATATGCATGGCATCTCTTTCATTGTTCATTTTTATGCAGCGTCACTATCGACCGGCCTCAGAGTGAACCTCACTCCAGTGAAGCGGACTCGAACACTCCAAAGAGCCCAGCTGCTCTAGCTGGATTAGATGGCACAAGAGTACAAAGGGAGAGGAATATATCTCGACAGGACTCAGTAGAGAGTCGGGAAGAGCAACGGCTGCAAGGAGCGGGTGGTGGCTGCGCGACTGCAGTAGATGCTAGTGGTGTTGCTCCACCAGCACCATTGTGTTCTCCGCCGAAACAGAATTCTTCCTCAGCACGACCGAATTGAGTAAACGCTCAAATATCGGTGTTAGTTGATTTTTATTTCTGTTATAAAGCGCAGGCTGTTGGGGCATGCGCTTCTCTCTGGATCTGATACCGGCATCGTGCGCCGTCCTAACAGTACGCAACTTTGAGTGGACGACCACTGAGCAACAACAATTCAGTCATGAAACGTACCCTTGATCTCAACATTTCCGTTTAAATATGCATCACTAGCTAAATCTTTTACAGCGGGGAAGACTTCTTGCTACTGTTTAAATCTGCATCACTAGCCAGGTCTTGTACAGCCGGGGAAGATTTCTTGCTCTTCCTGTGCAATCTTTGACAGAGAGTAACTGGGAAATGGTCTCAGCATCCTATGGTAAACTCACACACTTCCCTTCTTCAGCACGACATGCTCAAACAGCTACTGGGGCCTGCGTAGCAGTGTGACCAAAGACAACTCGTGGGCGAAGCTTGCCCTTGTCACTTCTGGAACGGAGCTCGTACGGAGCCGCGCCTAGTGTAGGGTATATGTATTCGTTTTGAAGGTGGTTGGGTATTTATGCTGCTGGGATTTTCTGTACACGTATCCACAAATAGGAGAAATTTCACTCTAAAGAGAGCCTGAGACCTTATACTTCTGGGTCTCGGCTCTGCCGACCTTCCTGTCTGGAAGGCTGCGCTAGGCACCCCGACCACACGTTGCACGTAAGTAGTAAATTAAGAGGAAGACGGCAAAATTTAGCTGTT
This sequence comes from Eimeria mitis, assembly GCF_000499745.2. Classification (NCBI taxonomy): domain Eukaryota; phylum Apicomplexa; class Conoidasida; order Eucoccidiorida; family Eimeriidae; genus Eimeria; species Eimeria mitis. Next base: position 413 of record NW_024015074.1, on the reverse strand, counting down.
TACGCACGTTCGGTAAGAGACGGATTCTCTAAATTGTGGATGTTTCCAGTGACCCCACTCCCTTTGTCCGTCACGCCCACATCGCCACCACCCGGATACAGCAATTCTAAACTGGATGCGCGTATTCAAGTCATCCTTAGTTAGATGCGAGATGCTCGGTCCTTTAACCTTCTTCCCGTCATTTCAGCGACGGCAAAGTGCGCAGGCCCTGGGTATACAGTCAGGTCACCTGCAGTCAGGTCACTCAGTGTCCTAGACCTTCCACACTTCTCCAGATATTACGCCTTAAGGAATTAAAATTATATTAAAAACTACACAAATAAAGAATGCATCGACTTCAGGCAGGCAAACGCCATTCTAAAAATGAGTGCGTACATGGAAAGGCCTCCCAGACCGACAGCTGTCCACAACCG
>NW_024015073.1:0-10417 GCF_000499745.2 Eimeria mitis | reverse complement strand
ACGTAAACCTGGAGCCTGGCGGATTGGTTAGAGGGTTGTCGGACCGCAGTTTTCCCGCCGAAATTGTCGATGCGGCTCCAGTCGCCGCCATGGGCCAAATCCCCTCATATCCCAGGTCGAACCCATCAACTGCTTCCATTTCAACCTGGACACAGAAGAGTGGAGAGGGAAGGGGTGCCTTCATGTGCCAATGTGCAGAAAAACAGGTGCACTGTGAGCTCCACGCTACAGGGCACACGTTGAATGTTCACAAGGAAAGTCAACAGCAGCTTGCTACGCAAAGGTCGAATGGCCAAGTATCACAATAGTTAGCAGCTTTTCAACAGTGGGCACCTCGTATGCTAACCTAGCGTATCACATACTTGCCGAAAGGTGAGCCTGAAACAATTGCCAACAATTCTTGCAGTGCCCAAGTTGCTCGCCTGCGATGATGGTCCATAAAGAAGAGGGATAAAGCCATAAAGAAGCCAAGAAGCCACCCCAGCTTTACTCTTCAGCGTAAAGATATCAACGGGAAGGCCCGAGTCCGGAGTGGCAGCAACTGATGCTGGAGCTGAATTCGTTTGTTCTGCTCGTGCCCACTCATAGCTAATTGAGTTGAAGCTGGAGACAGGGGGTGCCAGCGCAGAGTTTAAAGAAGATGAAATTCCGTTCGTCGCTTCGAATATCTTGGTGACTTCCAACGAGTAAGAGAGGAAAAGTAGGAGCATTGCAAGATAAAGCAGGGAAATAAAAAGCTGACCGAGAGGCTGTCTCTTCATGAGCAATTGCTGGACTTCTTCAACGTTCCTGGCGGACTCTTCAAAACGAATGGGGAATAGCTTTCTCCTGAACATATCCCTCCTTAAAAGTGAGGTTTGCCCCTGAAGCACGTTTCCAAGACCCATCTGATTCGGGTCTTTTAGCAGAAGCCGCTTCTCATGGTGTTTTTGTTTCGCCTTGTAGCCAATATCAATCAGTGCCTTTTTCTGCTCTGGTGTGTTGGAAGGACTTTCAAACCTCTTCTTCTCCCTAATTGCCGATGCAGCAGCTAAGTTGGCTTCGTTCTCCCATTGCTGCTGCTGCGTCAGCTGCCCTAACACACTTTCCAAACCACCTTGGAAGCGAACCCCTTTTTTCTGCTCCATTGTGGTTCTCTACGCGGAAAATAGCAATGATCACACGGGGAAACTCTTAAATTGACGTTGTTGGGAAGGTAATTGCTGCTAGGAGCGTCGATGGCATTATGCCGCCGGCAATTTCCGTCACTTCGGTGGTGACCTCCTTACATCCTTGCATCCACCGGTCCACTTCCAGAACTTTAGACACTCTGTAGACAAACATATATGTATAGAAATATTATACTAAGGAGGTTTCCCCAGACAATCCCAACGCAAAACCGTGGAGCTGTAGGCGAGGCACTGGACTGGTCAAGGCGCCGCGGGAGTGGAACACGACGTGTTGAGGAAAGCCAGACGGCATTTCATCGTGCTTTGAGTCAAAGAGTTTTTAGTACGTTCCTAAGTAAAGTAATATGAAGTAAAGTAATATGCAGCTTCCTGAGAGTGAGAAGTCGATAGCTGTACCGGACCGCCCGCCCATTCACTTCGCCCAGAGACTCTAGATGTGGGAATAGCCAATTGCTTGAAGGACCCAGTCCCCGTTCTGCAGCTCCTACGGCAATTTCTCGTCTTTCGAAATGTATGAATCTGTCTCGTAGAATTCTTGGAGAAGTTCTACGGGGCGCGGTGGGCATTCACCGGGTCGCCACGGCGGTCAGGTGGATGTGACTTCATTGAGACTTGCTCGATGCGAACTGCCCGTAGCCTTCCTGTAGCCGAGTTCCAGTACCTTTCCCACGCTAAAGCTGAGGGGCGCTGTGCAAGTAAGCCGTCAACCGGGGATCAGGTTGTGGAGAGTGCTGTCCTCCGAGTGCGAATGTTGACTCTTGTGCCTGGCACACGATGCGGGAACTTCGACGGGAAAAATTCGCTCTGCTGCCCTCAACAAAAGCGAGGCTCCTCATGATTATNATGATTATACACTAGGGACAGCTGTAGCTTTTTTGGCCTCTACCGGGAAGCCGCGGAACGACAACCTCCTCTCCAGTTCCCGACCTTATATGGCAGCCCAAGGGCTCGTTTGTTGTCGAAATTAAGCGGACATACCACTCCACCAACTAAGAACGGCCAGGCACCAGCACTCATAGAATCAAGAAAGAGCTATCAATCTGTCAGTCCTTCCCATGTCTGCGTCTGGTAAGTTTCCGCGTGTTGAGTCAAATTAAGCCGCGCGGGAGCAGTGGTTATGTTACACAGAGGACATACATTCCGTTACGTGACTCTTTCACAAACAGCTGCAGAAGACACACTTCCTTGATCTCCTGTAGTGCTCCCTACAAAGTGGTCTGCAGGCGTCCGTATTGCGAAATAACCTCAGTGTTCTTTTATTTTATGGGTTGCAGCTGCTCCTTCGTGACCCGTTGAATTTTGAAGCAAGGGCAGGTAGAAGCGTTATGCCCATGGAGCACAGAGTACCGTAGGGCTGTCTGACACCATCTGCAACGACAGAGCGTCCGACAGCAGTGAGATCAAACCAGGCCAATGAGATCCTCCCCCTGATTTCGAGGTTGCGTGGTTGATGGCTTAAAAATGTCGTTCATATTGCCTCTCAGCATGCTTCCATGTCTATGCCATTACAGCATTATAAAGCAAGCTTCGCGTTGTTTTCTTGACGCAAATTCTCCCCATGACGCACTTATTGACGAACCCAATCCCAGCACTGCGAATGTTGCAAACAAATGCCATAAGTCAGAGGCAAGCATTGCCACCTACTAACCTTGCACAGAAGGAATGCAATCAACCTGCAGAGATTGCTTACGCAGTTGCCGTGACTATGCGCAAGACTAGGTCTCTTTGTAGAGATAGCATGCTGTCCGAGGTGGCTGATATAGGCTGCAGCTAAACAAAAGACCTTTCTTGCTACAGCAATTTATTGTGCGGTGGGGCGCCGAAGTGCGGTGACGGAGTGCAGTGGAGGAACAAGTCTGCCCCATTCCTCAATTCATTGCTGCTTATTGTGAGATCACCCGTGTCAGAGCCTCACTCAGCCGTGAATAGTTCCCACAGCCCAACGAACGTCATCCTTGCGTTGTTTGCAGTGTCATCATGACAGAAAGTTTCACTCAAGGGTGAAATACCTGGCTGCCCAATGAGCCATTTTAAATTAATTAGCTTAGGTGTTAGGTGCATCTCTTGGCTTGTGCACAGATGAAATTGCGGCTCGTCCCCTTTCGTCTAGTGGACCGTTGTGGGTATTTCTTGTCAACTGCTGCATTGGGGTTCAGTTGAGCCTTTCAAATGTGCTGGGCGGCTCATCAAACTGCACCAGTGAGAACCCTCAATACGAACATAATGCGAAGAGCCCCCCATAACTTTTAGAGGGCCAAGCCAATGCAAGAAATATGTGAAACAACGTAGTGTGCTGTCGTGCGTACTCTCGTGCAGCAGGTACGTTCTGGCCTAGTCTAGCTTGACAAGCGCGCGGGAACTTTTTCCAAACAGCAGCATAGATGATTGCCACTATGACAGCGCATACAAGTTTCGTCTAGCGCTTTGGGAACGAACCTACGACGGTAGAACCGCAACCAGCGTCAGTGAAGGCACAGCGGAAAATCGTTTACATGAGTAAAGCTTCTGTGTTCCCCTCCACCCGAATAAAAGGCGTTTCCTGCCCTCTAAAATACCTCTATTCGAGAAGGCAGTCACCATGGATCAGCATGGCTTATAGGCAGACAGAAGCGGGTCGCGAGTAACCAAGGGCCCGGAGTGTCTCCTCATGCGGTTTTCCGGTGCCAAAGACATTGCAGTTTTGCGGCATTGGTAATCCCAAGAGCTTGAACTCAAAAGGGCTCTTAAAGCAAAAGCCCAGATAGATGGCGGAGATGCTGCGTGCATCTTTCACCGACCACCATCAGGTTTATGCGCGAATTACTGCTCGAGCACAAGCGTCACTTGACCACCTGCGAGTGTGAACGTCCCGACATGACTTTGAGCATTTCGCATTAGTGAAACTAAGATCAAACGAGTAGAAAGCAGACTAAAATGCGGGTGCCTACGAATTTGGTCTCAGAAAGGGCGCCGCACCGCACACGCGCCGGGACACCGGCTCCCGCGGTCGCTTCTTGCACGCGCCATGATTCTCTACATCTGCGGTGCTTCTGAAAATAAATTGGGCCGTTTATAATCGATTTGTTTTGCTAATTCGTATCTTCTTTTGCCACCTGTTTCTGTTTTTCTTCCCTGATTTGGCTTCTGCCATCCAAACACATACTACGCAAGCCACTGGTCTGCCAGTGGTCCCTCAGGTTGCCAGCCTGCACTTACGCGTGTTTCGTGGGTTATGCTTTCCACGTAGGCTTTCAATACACAAATATACAACTGAAACCATTCAAAATAATCAAAATAGTCTCTGAAGCGGCGAACTTCGAGCTGCATCCTTGTTTGTGTGCACGGCGAGATGGCGAACGCGCAGACACAGAAGACGGACATCCCCGAGTGCCTTGCGGCCCAAATTAAGGGTGATACTGGAAAATCTCTGGCAGACATTGAAAAGGAGTGGGCAACACAGCTAAATGCTAGGCACGACCAGCTGAAGTCCCTCGAGAGAGAGGGCCAAACAACTGTAGCGCGCTTTTTTCAGAAGGTCGCAGAGGACGGCGCAGATCGGGTGTTCTTGGTGTATGGAGGGGCGCTTGAAGGAAATGAAGATGGGGATAGCTTCACACAGTGCTGCACGAGGGTTTTGACTTATCGTCACGTAGACCATGCCAGCAACAGTGTCGCAGCGTGGGCAACTGAACTAGAGGGTAAAAAGCCTACCAAGTGTGGTTCTTGTAAGACCAAAGAACGTACTCAGTCATGCGCGGAATGCACGCGTAACTCTCGTGTGGTTGCCTTGATGATGCACAGCAGTCCAGAATACTTAATCGTGTTCTTTGGCCTCTTGAAGGCGGGCATAACTGTAGCTCTGTTGCATCCTCAGCTTCGAGGGTGTCTCTTGCGGAAGGCACTTATAGAGGCTAGCGCGGAGATGCTGATCTGCGACGACCTGACCCTCAGCTCAATGCGGACAGCATGGCTGAAGACATCGGGGGATGAACAGGACGCAGCGATCGCTGCGGTTCGCCGCGAAGATGAGGGCCAACCGGGATCCTACCCCTGCTCTGTGTACATCTGCGGACTCAAAGACGCGAAAGAGTCTCACGGGGAGCACAACCTGATCCCCCAAGTGCACAGCATCGTAAAGGAATTTCTAACGGATGAAGAGGTAGCCCACCAACGCGAGAACACGGAAACAAGGCCCAAAGATGGACAGCACAGATGCAAGCCCTCTGGATTCCCTCTTCTTTTGAAGGAGTCGCTGCGCAAGCTGCTAGGATCCCGTTCCGAGCGGCCCGCTGCGTCAGGTACACACTGCTCTGGCATGTCCCTGCCATGTTGCTGCCTATATACCGCCGACCTTGAAGGGCACTTGCGTGCAACGTGGGTTTCCAACAGCCGCATCCTTTCAGCGGGTTTTTGCTGGCAGCAAGCTGTGAATCTGACTGACTCCGACCGCCTCTTGCTGGGAGTACAGCTGTCCCACGAGGTGGGGCTCCACGCCCTAGCAGCTGCAATTGCTTGTAAGGGGGCCTTGTTGCTGCGGTCTCGGAGCAGCTTGCTAAGTCTGTGGCCCGATGTTAAAGCCATGGATGCCACTGTTCTCTGGCACACGGGGATGATGTGGTCCAGGCTGCTGAAGGCCCACGAAAGCTTCCATGGAGGAGACGAAACGCAGCGTCTGGGCTCTTGGAGTGGCAATCCGCAGCTGCGAGCAAGCATAGGAACGGGACTGTCTGGGGCGCTTTGGCCTGTGGTGAAGAAGGTTTTCAACATTCCCCGCATTCTCGACTTTTACTCTCCGCGGAATCTTCAAACTCCGCAAATCCTCTTCAATGCTTGGAACGTCCCAGGAGCGTGCGCTTTTGTCCCGGAATTCGCCTGGAACTCTAAGGAGCTTGAAAGGATTGTGGAGTTCAATGAGGAAAAAGAGGAAGTCTACAGGCACCCAACGACGAAGAGGGGCAAAGAAGCTACTAGAGAAGAAAAAACGCTTCTTCAGAGAGGTCAGTGAATGGGTTCATATACAGGGATACTTGCTTTTGAGGTCAGCCGAGTGCCGCTGACCTCAAAAGCGTGTATATATGTATGTATGTATGTATGTATATGTATGTATTGTATATGTATGTATGCATATGTATGTATATGTATGCATATGTATGTATGCATATGTATGTATATGCATGTATGTATATGTATGTATATGCATATGTGCATATGAATGCATATGCATATGTGTGTATGTATACGTATGCATATGTATACATATGTATATATATGTAAGCATACGTATATGTATGTATATGTGTATATGTATATGTGTATGTGTATACATGTATATGTATGTATGCATATGTATGTATGCATATGTATGCATGTATGTATGCATACATACGTATGTTTATGTATTCATGTACATGCATGTATGCATGTAAGCTGCATCTAGTTTTGCGCGTATATGTATGCGAAATTGGAGTGGTTTCCCGCACCCATCGTATGCGTACAATTCTCAAACGCTTTTTGCTCAGGCGAGCTGGTGTCGCATATAGACCCTGAACACGGCCTGTGCCTCTTCACAAGCGAAGGAGAAACTGAGCAATTTCTGTACAGAGACCTCCTCGAAGGAGGGGACATCTGGTGCCGATCAGGGGACATAATAGAGAGAGACGCCGCCGGGTTCCTCTATCTCTCCAAACGCATCGGCAAGTTCACTGCACCAGAATTTCTATCGTTTTCCGTGTTCAGCGGTGCTGTATTGCTCCACAAGTACATTGTGCCACGCAAAGAACTACTCCCATTTTGTGAAGATTTTCTTTCTCGGTGTAGTGAAGTCGCTCAGGGTCTTGCCGTCGAGTTGTATTCCTCATATTCATGCGTAAGGATTAGAGCTCGCATTTGCTTTATTGTTTTACAGGGCCCAGCTTCTTCATAGACGGAGAGGCGGCGCCGTTGCGTGAACTGGCAGAGTCGCTTGTACACGAGCCCGGTGTTCGGGGTGCATGCGTCGAAGGGCTACACGTGTTTGCGAAAAAGGAGGCAGCGCAAGAAGGAACAGTCGAAACAGAGTTGAAAAAGCAGCAAGAAGGATGGCCAGGAACAACCTTCGAACTGTTGCAGACGGGCCAACGGCGCCACAGGCTCAAGGTAAGCACTCTCAATTCCGTGAATTGAGTCCCAGGTCCGAAGGTTTGTGTGTACGCTATAGTGGGAGCTAAGTTGCCGAAGTGCGCTTCTATTTTCTGTATCGTGTCTTCTCAGTGCCTCGTTGCTTGCATTCATGCGAAGCTAGAGGTAAACGAAACAGACGCAAATAAAGCAAGCGGCAGCAAGGCGCCTGGCTGTGGGGCCCTAGACCTCGATGATAAGCTCGTAGTGCTGGGTGAAGAAAAAGAGGTACGTGGCTGGAAAAGGCAAGAAGGGGCGCAAGATCTCGAGGAAGGCTTGGCCATGATTACAGTCAGGGCTTTTCTGCGAAGAATCCGCAGCAGCCTTGATCGCGGCGTCCACTTGGCCATCCGCCCGAAAGTCTTGATGCTCTGCCTCTCCACGTGCTGCAACGAGGACTGCGAGCACAAGCAGGAGGGAAGCACATGCAATTCGTGCAACTCCAAGATGGACCAGAAAGTGTGCCAATGCGCTTGCGGGTGCTGCTGGGGCTGTGAGCAGTGTTTCTGCAGCCGGGAGAGCCTGCAGGGCCTCTGCGACCTCGTAGCCAGCCAGGACTGCTCTCAAGGAATTGCTTGTAAGAGAGGGTGCAAGCGTTGTTGCTTCCTTTTCTACGCCGACTCAAATGGAGATGCTTTCGTCCCCCTCACGAAGGAGAGCTTCAAAGACTTCGTGTGCGAAAGCTACCCGAACTTCGGCATCTAAGAAACGAGACTGTCCCCCCCCTACGGCGTGGTGTTATGCGGCATGCGTTAGGAGGGGCAGCTTTCCTCTCTATGGCATATGGAGCTTCTCAGCTTTCCTATCTATGGCATATGGAGCTTCTTAGCGGAATTTCGATATTGCGAAGAGTTAAATGCGCGTTGTTTCGTTTGCATGAGAATCAGCCCAGCATAAATTTAAGGATGGACCAGACCCTAAAATTTATGCCTATATATGCTTCTATGTAGGCTGTTTCCCGGATACCTATGTTTGTTTACTTATTGTCCATGTTCGTCAATGTTACCTTTGCTTGACACCGTTCGCGCCATTTGTACCGTACTGTAAAGGTATGAATAGGCGCTGTAGATGTTTGGAGAGGCAGACGTTGGCACATCTGCCTGCATCCTTCAACTAAACAGGCAGCGACCCCCAAGCCACATGCACAGTGGGTGGTTTCGACCGACTTGCACTCGTTTCCGCAAGTTGGAAAATCAACTTCACACAACATATATGTACAGTTTGTTCCATGCAACGTATTACCGGCCGCTAGGAAATGCTCGCAGGGAGAGTAAAGAGGCAGGTAGATAGCTAGAGCCTAGCTAGGCTAGTTGCGCAGTGCTGTCGAACTTGACAAGCGATTGGAAGTTCTGTCAGGTTTGAGCTGGAATCTGCCCTTCTACAAAGATACACTTGTAGCAGAGCTGGAATCTGCCCTTCTACAAAGATACACTTGTAGCAGAGCCACTCGCCGCCGATTCAATGCTGCCTAGAAGGAGATGCTGAGATGCGTTGGGGATGCCGATACATACCAATATCCCTCTAGACAACTACCCTGGTTGCTTGCGGTACAGCACCCGCGGAGCACTGCAGAAGCGGAACTGATGCACAGGCTGTCTGATAGGAGGGGAACTAACACCTGTCCCACTACTCAGCTGGTGCTGCAAGCATTGCGGGAGCTCGGTTGAAACATCGGTAAACTATCGGCGCACTATACACGCTGTAAAATGCAGATACGGGTACACATCTCGCTCATATGAGGTACGAGTTTCCATCGGGGGGCGTAGGGTAAACGCCTCACAAGAAAAACTTTGTCTCTCTCAAGATTGTGCGCTGGAGGATGTTGGCTTTGATGCCTACCTTCATACGCCAATGCTGCCATTTTCGCTGGTGCTCGGCCTCTCGCTGCCACAGCAGCCTGCGCTGTTGCGGCGACAGCAACAGTTCTTGCTGCTGCTGCAGAGAAACCACGCCTCTCACTCTCCCCAGCTGCCTTTGCAGCTTGTGCTGCTTGCAAACAGCCAAGGACCACTTGCGGCTGGCCAATGCATGTTGAGGTAAAGCCTGCACGCCGCTCCGCACGTACTTAACACTACACTCATATGCCACCGTGAATACCAGTGTGATCGCGTTGTTGTGGAAACTTGCTACTGCAAGTATCCACGACACGATCAAAATATCGTATTATTGCAGAGACTTGGTAATGCAAGTATCCACAACAGCACGATTTGTTTGGACGCGCTGTTGTTCGGTGTGCGCCATCAACTAAGCATCAGCAATACTCACAGGGGAGCCGCAAAGAAACCAGCAAGAACACCACAGCAGGAACCGAATGAGCGCAAGCACAGCAGCAGAAATAGCGACAGGACCAGCATGAGCATGACCGCCAGGGACATGTGCACCTTACCCCAGCCATGTCCTCCAAGACACACTGCTCAGCCAACTTTGGCTCAAGCCGACGCAGGCGCTGCCGACAAAAGATGGCATGAGACCGATGCAGAACCCTGAACCAAATAAGAATACCGAACATCTCAACCCTAAACTCTGAACTTCCACNAGGTAGTGGACGTATACCGTGGAGTCTACCCAAATGCCTACTCCTGCCCCCCAAACCCTGAGACTGAACGCAAAACACTCCAACGCACTCTTGGCCGTTCGGAAGCAGCAAATGTCCCTCGTCAGTAACCCGTGCAAGACGCCATCCTCTGCAGACAGATAGCCGCCGCCCTAAAGCCCTAAACCCTAAACCCAACGCGAAACCCTAGGTCCTGCGTCCCTGCTCGTGGAGGCGTCTCCCGGAATTCTGAGTCTTCCGCTGAGGGAACACTTGCTGCACTGTGCTTATCTATCTGCATTTTCCACAAGCACACAGCACATCTTGCGCGGCCTTACCTCGCTTTTAGAATTGCCTCCAGCTTCTGCTGCTCTGATGCTACCGTCGTTGCGTCTCCATCGTCGCTGCTGCAGTCCTCCCACTCGCTCTCTTCATCCAGTGTCAGTTCTGCGCCGTCCGCACTTTCTGTTGGTCCGGCACGCATCTCCGCGTCGACGGCAGTGTCCCTAACGCTCTCGGGTGCCTGCAACTGTGGGGCTTTGGGATCAGGCAGACGATCCAGAAGCTGCATGGACAAAAA
>NW_024015072.1:0-10425 GCF_000499745.2 Eimeria mitis | reverse complement strand
ATTCAGAAAGACGCAGCTGCACAGTTACGGGCCACCTGACTCCAAAGGCATGTATAACGCTGCAAGGGCATTTGTTCTTCTACGAATGCGCCACGGTGCGCCTTCTACCTGATGCAGTCAAAAGATTGAGCGGTCTTGTCCCTTCCTTCACCCCCTAGCAAGCATTTGAGCCGTGCTTTGGGCATAGATACTAATTCTCCCACAAGCGCAGACGCACCGCCTGAAAAACGTCGGCCGAATTTAAGATGCCACGTACGGCAGCGTGCCGTGTCATCGTCACTTTAGCGTTGCCTTTTCTTAATGCCTCTCTAGCACGCAATTGAATGCTACACACACCGAAACCGCACAGCACCCAGCATAGCAGCTATGTTCACGATGACAGAAAATCCGCAACTAGGCGACTAACGCTTTTCTGTTGTTCCGAATCCAGTTGCAGTTCTGCGTATTCACAATTAAATTGTTGCCGCATGCGCATGAACGATGTATCTGTCCAAACATCACGACAGCTGGCGGAATTGACACAACTGCATTGCTTATGCGTTTGCGGGCTCCTGAAATATGAGCATTCACACAGATGCTTCGCGACACAAGAGTGCCGTATCATCCACTTGTCTGCACTCACGTGCTACGAAACATGAAATTCACCACGAGTGGACAATCCTTGAATCCGTTGACGAGCCAATATCGCTGATCAATACCTATGCTCAAAGCCAACAGGCAGACAGGCAGCATGCATTTGGGGACTACTCCTCAATCACATCCCTGCAAAAGACGTACCAATCCAGCTGCGACGGCTTGAGAAGTTTGACAAAACTGGCCTCCCAACGTACAGCGGCAAGCATCTAGTATTGTGCAGACTGATGCGATCCCTGGTCCACTGAATTCCAATTGTGAGTCAGAATCGTCGGTGCAATATTATTGGCGAGCCGCTTCCCCAGCTCCACGAAGTATCCACGTGTACTCAAGCTTAGCTTCAAGTTCCTGCACGAATTAATCACCTTGACAAAAATTTCCGAATCTATGGCAATCCGCAGATACTAATTGGATACAAGAAACAAGAGACAGCACATACAACTGAAGGAGATGTGAAAATAAGTTGTGCTCCTGAATTGACAGTAAACGGTGGCCAACGAATGCATTTGCACCTTTAGAAATGGCCAGCGCTGCATGGACCTTCCAATAGACTCCTGCGCCTTGTATTTTCCTCGAATACGCGCACCCAATCAATGACAACACTAAATATGAGCATTGTTCGCGCACTATGTCGCAACAGCACACGCCGTGATACATATCCCACAACACAACTTACCAGCTGTGCAGGTCTCCTTTGGTGTGATGTAGAATTGAAGTGTAGACGGTGCCTGCACGCAGAAAGCATTTTCGGTGAACGGAAAACCTGCTTCCCTACCCTGTACGCGCGATCCAAATGCGCCCCTGCAACTCGTGTCTTAACTGCAGAAGGGAAACTAAGGCTACAAGCGCTGATTCAAGGAGAAACTGCGCTGAACGAAACAGGGTACCAATATCCCACGCGTGTAATGCGCATTCGCACAACTACTGTGCAGGAGCAGAGACCAAATGAAAGGGACGAGCTGTCCAATGCCCCACTTTCAACATTGGTCTCGCTTCGAGATAATATATCCCATGAGGAGGCTAGTCAACTTGAACAAAGTCTCCCCTTTAAAACGTGGCTGGAAATTACTGTCGAGCTGCGACTGCAAACAAACTCGTGCTTTTCTTTCGCTTTCTGCAATGACGAGACACACCCAAGAATATAGAAAATCGGCACTTCTGCATACACACACGTCTCCAACGCCCACACAGATGAGGGTTCTGCCGCAGCGTTGTTCCGTCAGCAGGCCAAATGTCTTTGAGATGCTATGACTCTTGCAGTGTGGCAAAATGACCCACCACAAATTTTGGCTGAGATTAAGATTCCATTCGTCTGGCTGCACCATCGATGCACATACTGGCACTCTCCTGGACTCTCCAAATCATTTGATTTCCAGAGTCAAAGACGCACCAGCTATTACGATGCAGATGTGTTTGGCGGCCTCAGTTCACCATGGTATTATACTGGGCGAAATGCCGCCGCAAAAGTGGGCAAGCGTGGCGGCTCAGAGGTACATTGTCTTTAGTAAACGCGAGTATAATGCAGGTAACTGCGGCTTCACGCTCCACCACACCTAAACCCTAAACCTTGTAAACACCTGCAAACATTTCTGAAACACCCAAAAAACGTCAAAGACCCCGACAGCTATGTGGAAACCCTCTATAAGTGAGGCTCAACAGTTACACTACCAGCTTCCCAGTCCGTAAATTAAAACGGTCTTGCCGTCGGTGTTTCGGCCCAACTGGCGTTTATTGTTGGCTTCTCTGCCCTGCGCCATCTTGCGCCTTACCAATGTGCGGTCAATAGTTTTTCTGCTTGGTTGTTCGAAAACGGATCGAAAAGATAAAATCTAACCTAGACGCATAATCAAGAGCTACGGAAAGTACGACGGAGACTAGATGGAGCTAACTGACGTTTCCTAAAGGAAAAACGCAAGTGAGTATGCCTGAGAGAAACATAAACAAAAATAAAGTGCAAATGCACCATGCCACTGGCTGACGTCAGACAACCATTTAAAGTTAACATCGGAATCAATATGCGTGCTGCATCGCGGTTCTGTAGCTGTCAGTACATGAGCACTATGATTCTGGCACAGGAGTCATCAATATATGGCCCTCATATCCTACTTTGACCTAATCAATGAGGTTCGCGGCTAGAGCCGCAAATGGAAAGGGTATAAGCGTTACAGGATCTCTTTGACGTGCCCTTTGCCCCTCCCACGTGTCGAGAAGTTGTGGGAACGCTGAAACTAAAGCTACTATACTTCCTGCAGCAGCATCACGAGCCAACAAGGACAATATTGGATACGGCTGAACATCACATCCAAAAATATGCCAAGATTCAATGTCGGTGCTTCAGACAAGCCGTGAGTACTTGATCTGCACGAAGCAAATTTCTAGCACGACCTCCTGACCACCCATGAGGCTTCAGAAGGAAGAGAGCTGCAACCAAGCACCAGTGAAGAATCCCAACTTCACTGCAACACTGAAGGCTTCACTGCGTCATAGAATGGGGCAAATGCCAGACGTGGAAACGGTTGGACTAGTCTGAGCACGTGTGCCACAGTGCAGTGATGCGCACGTCGTAGTACCCAACATAAGCTTCTGATTTGCCGTTGCGTGTCCTTTATGCCTCTGACAGCTGAAACCCAATATTGTCGTGTTCACCTTCTAGAGAGGGTACTCACTCTGAGACAAGCAAACACAAATGGCAGAGCCGCCGTATGCTCAATCCGCGCGCCTCTAGTGGATCCACGCCAAGTTAACAGCACAGTTGCACTCTCGTTGAACAGATATGCACTATATGCTGCTAGAATACGCCTTCACGCACACAATATGACACAACGCACGATCTACGCCGGAATCCAGAAGGAAACCTACGGAACATTGTGGATAGCCGCCGACATTGGATGCAACACATGGGTGGAGCAGACTCTCAAACAGCCACCGGCGATACCAAGCTTCGAGCCACCATCGCAGGCTTATGTTTGCTGGACAGGTTGATACGAGCCTTTGACGCACAGCTCCAAAACGCCAAACATATAAATGCATACGAGTCAACTCTATAGTTTCACTCGCGGAATGACTCCCCGGAAATGCATGCGCCTCCATATATTTTGTCGTTCTCCATCCCTTGTTGAATGTAAACCTCCCAGGGATTAACAAAAAAAATCAAAGCAGAGCAAGCAAGCATGTGCTCCTCACCACGTTGAGCCGTGGTTTCCCTGAAAGCCCTCGGTCCCCAGCTCAAAGGATGCCATTAGCTGTCCGGCACAATGTTTGACCCGAAGGAACACAGTGGAGCGTTCGTCTGTAGAGGAGGTCAAGTTACAGTGGAGATGATGCCCAGCGCCTGCAGCAACTACAGCTAAATACGTGTACCATTAAATTCAACAATACCAAACAGCCAACGCAGTCCTCAGGCATTCGCCTCCCAATCAGCGCAGACGTGTTCTTACACTAAAAGGATCGAACTTAGCAATGCCCGCTGCCGACGTGCTGCACGTTTCTTCTTGGGCTGCGGCAGTCTTTAAAAAGTACTACCGCAACTCCCCAACTTTGGAAAGCCATCCCATTCTTGCCGAAAATGGAAAGCTATGCGAGGACACTCGACCTCAACACTCTTCAAACCCAATATTAAACACACACGAACAACTGGCTCTTCAGGTAATTTGCTCGTATCTCAGAAGTGTCATTTGGAAACAACCAGCATTCTACGTTGATGTAAGTGGAATACATCCACCGCCAGATCCACTGACGACATTGCAGTCATGGCGCAAGCAACCGAGTATGAAGCTGTCAAAAAATCCGCACCAAATACGATTCTTTAACTCTTCGGAGGATGCAGCCGTCTAGCGAGAATTCATGGTTCTTCCACTTCAGAATTCTCCGCTCACACATCAAACCTTTTCTCCAACTGTATCATGCATTACTTAGGCACAACATACCGGCACGTTCCTCCAACGTTTGCCGTATATGCTGCCCACAATACTGCCAAGCGGCTATTGGGGCGTACCACTCCCCACGGCGTGCGTGGTTTTTGCCTGTCATGCATGTTATGTGTCAATTGATTACAGCAATCCCTAGTAAAGTCCACAGTCAAGGCCTAGTAGTCTGCCCGCTTCAGAAGACACGCATTCCATGCAGGTGTGAGCAGAGCCAAAGGTTCGAATGAAACATCATGTTGACGAGCAATCGCGGCGGAGAAGGTGGCTAGATCCTTTCCCCGGTTTGGCTAGCGCTTCAGATGCAGTGTCGAGTCGAACCTGAGAGTGTGCTGTTTGCCTGTTCCTGAACTAGCTCAACCTGTACGTTTTTCAAAAATGTAGTATGGCTTCTCCAAAAAGGCCCTTCCAGTTCATGACCACAGCATCCACGCTGGTGCTCACTGTCTGGACCACGAGTCTTGCAAACTCTTGTCCATCGTGACTTGTTCAATCCCCATTTCAGATGTTCCATTGTCTTACCTGCCTGTTTTCAAGCGGAATGCATACCTCGACAAGCCAATCAAGACACTCGTTGTCTGCACAATCTTTTTCCACACAAAAGTTGGTCAAATTGTCAAGAAAATGCATTCCTGCGCAAGGGGTCACCCACAACGCACATCACAGTGACCGTCAAGATGTACAGCGAGACAAACCAAATCCAAAATGCTCCCACTTCAAAACTGCCCCAGCAGATATGAGCAGCAATCACAATAGCGGTCGGCTCATCCCATACAGGCCTAAAGAACAGAGCCACCTGACTGTCCTTTTTTACTGCGAACCCGATTAGGGAATCTCGCTTCAACTGCTCGCCATACGAATACAACTGCTAGCTCCTATGCAATGCAGCCACCCCCAAGTGACGCTCCGGGCCGTAGGATTTCAACTTGCTCGCTGATCCATCAGCAGCCTTCCAATATGCAAACCCAAATGATGCTATACATGGTCTAGAATAGATACCTACGAGCAGTGTACAAATCAGAGAAGCGCAGACAATTAGATTCAATCTCACTGACCGAAAAGGCATACTGCTAGAGATCGTCGCTTGGGACTGACTTCTTTACGCAAGTACACTGCAATCTTTCATATGCTCCTACAGCTCCTAATGGCCGGTTCCTGTCGAAGTCGACATTTCGCCTGTTACCTTGCTGAACTTTGTATAAAGTGGCAAGGATAAGGATAAAATTGGTCTGATTATGGAAACGTAAGCGAAAGTACAAACGTTTTTCTCTGCTCCACTGAAGTGGTGATAGGCTATACCGCAGCCGAAGAGGCTGCGTATCCAACGCGCACCTGTGGGCATCAATCCAAAATTAATCTTCCGCGCAGTACATTGCATTTATATAAACAAACGGCAGTGAACAAAACCCGCCGCATTAATTAGTTGGCCACGATAAAAGGCGAATACCCCAACGATTGCCATCGTGAAGCACCAAGTTGATGCACTCTCCGTGCCATCTCACAGAAACAGTCAACATGAATTGATGAATATATGATGCAACGCTTTATGCTGTATGTTTTCTAAGTGCCTGAAAATTGTGGCTGGCAAATGCAGCACTTGAAAAACGACTGCACCAGCTGGCGCAGGCCAGAAGAACGGCAGCATCGCCTCCCTTCTAGTTTTAGGGCATTGTCGAGATCAGGTCTGCAAAAACTTGACTCCAGGGCGGAGCGAGCTTGGTTACACCAGACCAAACCCGCCAGCTAGTATGCGAATGATGCTCGGTGCCACCGACAGATTTTCAGTTAGCCGTGCTCAACACACCACCAGCGACTACCGGGTCAACGGCGATATCCCTGTGTGCAGTACTTAGATCGCCGTGCGCGCGTCTAGAGGAACAGACGCTCCATGACATCTACCCTACCAGCTGCAGAACAACGAGAATGCAATGGCGTCTGCTGACTCCATAACATCAACAACTTCCCGTGATCCCCTTACCTGCGTATGCAAGTGCTACAGGCTCCCACGGATGCCATCCGCGTGCCCTACAACATCACCGCAAAGACAGGGGCCGACGATGACGTTGCAAGCAACACTTTTGCAAAGCAAAGTTCGTGCCAACTTGCAGAGCAATGTAACCTGCTGCACTAATTCGCAAGAAGGGCCAGAATGAGACGCATCATTGACTAGGAAAAGGTTTAGGAGTGGCAGCAACAAAGACATTCACGCACACAGAAGTTGCAAGCCAAACCCAAGCCAAACCAGAATGATAATTTGGCGACAATCTGAAGGCTAGCCTGACTATGCTGTACAAGTGTCGACAGAACTCATGGACTGCCGCTTGTGCGTTCGCACCAAAGTTCTAATGCAGAGTGTATCCAAATATAGGCACACCGTTCTATGTCTGCGTTGCCTCAACATTAATTATTGTTTACCGCCGTCCACGAAAATAATCATCCCTTCTCAAAATCATAGCGCACTAGCTGGGCAAGAATCTCACCATCATCCCTCCTTTTACGCCCATTGACGCAGCAATCCCTTGCATGACAGAAGTGTATTGAGACATCCCAGCTGTGTGATGCAAAAGCTCCGGTACTAAGTGGCTTTCTTACAGAAATCTGCCAGACGTTTCTTCCCAAAGCGTTGGGACCCGGCGATGTAGTGTAGGAGCTGCCAGATCCAGAAAACCGCGAATGCACTAACACTGAAAACCACATTGCGGACATGTGCGCAACCGGTTGATGCATCTTATATCCAAGTGCACTGCAGTTTGCCACTCCGTGACGATACGGTTCCGCGCTACAAACAAACGCGCATGCGCCTACTATGCAGTCGTGGCAAAACGGGCATTCGACGTTCTACAACGCACAGAAAACCTCTCATTTCCACCCCAAAATGCAAAGGAATACATCTAGAAATAAAATATGCGTATCCAGTTGCCTTACGCCATCACATAGCATGCACAGGCCGCGGGCCACAAGAGCTTCCTGGTGATGAGCCGTGCTTCTGGCGCAAGCCTTGTGGCCACGTGAAATGTTAGTTACCAACTGAACACTGGCGTCGAGCAACTGGCTCAAGGAGGCAACTGATCATCGGAAATTCCCTCATGTAGCCGGCCAGAAAACTTCCACACCACCTAGCAATCTCCGGGCAGCTCGTACAGAGGTACGTTCGCACAATTTTGTTATCCAATATAGGAAGGCGATGCTCAAACTAAACAACTGATATAAGCCACCGACGTACCTCCTAAAATAATGCAGATGATGAAGCAGTGAAAAAGCTTTGTTCGCATTTCCCCAGAGCTGAAGTGATAACATGCTGTTAAGTGCATGTGCGCGGAGCCTTTCAAAAAATGCCTTATGAATAGCTTCAAACAAAATTGCCACCGGTGTGCCGAGACATTTGTGGGCAGATTCATCTAGCCGCATATGCTCCAGGTCAACTTGACTCCGTTCATATAGTTAGGCTACTATGCACAGACAAATTGGCACTGGCGAGGTACGCTTGCAGAAGGAGCGCTGCGCATGCGACAGGTGGGCAAAAGGCGCACGAAGCGAACACATGCACTTTTCGGGAGCCAGACGGTAGAGAGAGTGAAGCCACGACAAATAAAATGCGTACGTTCTCAACAGCAAGCCATTCAGTTGATGCACCACGCTATACACCTTCGAGTGAAACATCAGTCAAGTCCGCATGCACGTAGATGGCATATAAGCTTGAATTTGAACTCCCTGTCGAAGTTCCCGGTCCGCACAGCACAAGTACGAGCACTTGCGTAGTCCCCATAACGTCGGTCTACGCAAAACGTCATATTGACTAGCCAGCTAACAAACGTGACAACAGATGACATACATTGTTTAGCCCAGAAAGAAAGATTTAGGATAGCACCGTCGTGCTTTCAATGAATCAGCAGCATGAAGAATCTATATAATAGCCTTTGCATGTTTCCTTTTCCCGTGGAAGTGTCTGTCCCTGCTGAGCTTCCATACAAAAGGGGGACGTCAAGGCATTTAGACTCCTGATTGCAGGGTCAAATACCCCTGCATCTTGAAGCTTTTTCGAGGATGTGTGTCTAATTGGCTCCATTGTATGTTACTGCATGGAGCTATAAGGGCCGCGCACGATCTGTAACATGGGAATGCTGCTCGTCACGATTGACGGTGTCCAAACAGCAAGGTACCAGTCTCTAGCAGTGAAAAACAGGGAATAGCACCAACGAGAAACTGTCATCTTACCACTGGGAGCCATAAACAGTCCAGCAACAGCAGCGATAGTACACGCCACAAGTGCAGACAATCTGTCGTGGAGAGCCGCGACCAGCATAGGACGGCCAACACACCACTAAAGAATATCAAGCGGCACGCGCTGGGGTCGGTCACGTCTTCAAATGTCAGTTGTACACTGCTTTGGGATGCTGAATGTTCTCCGTCACTGCGTATAATGGCGCGTTGATGCCTACCCTGTATCATCCTCTTGCAAGTAAGCGAATGACGAACTTGCTACTTCTTGTCTGAGTTGCTGAAGCAATTGCAGCGACGGGCCGTAACTAAAGTATACTTATTGGAGGTAATTTTAACAACATGGAAGGATCTTCGAAAACGCTTTCGCGGATACCTTCTTTTTCACCTTCATCCAATACTCAAAAAGAGCAGTTAAGGGTCTCCACAAATGGACTTGACACTGGCAGTGGTTGTCCTGGACAGGCCTTCGCAATATTCTTACGTGAGACCATACACCATGCATGGGTGCCTCGTACAAATACAGCTTGCCCAGACCATCCGGAGTGGAGGATCGAAGAACGCGACGCGACCAACTCTCTGTGTGGTGTGCTACCCAACCGGCGACTGCGCGTTGCAGAGCCATAATAAAAAGTGTGGTGAGGGGCGAGCCAATGCCTTCTAAGTTGTAGGCACACTAAATACTTATCGGTTAACCGTCAAAGGAAGGCATCGGACGAACAAATCGAAGGGTCCTCCTATGTGCATCACAAAACACATCCTCCCGCGCAGGCGACTGTTTCCAAGAGCAAGCTTCCGTTACTTTCAACTAGTGTACAAGTTTTTTTAATATTGTTTAGATGATTTCGCCGCAAGCTAACGACAGCCATGTATCTGCACTCGTAAATATGCAAAATTTACCTGCGTTTTCAGGAAGTTTCAATTCAAGTCAAATAAACTGACAAGCAAAGGAACTGCCCTAAAAATGTGGCTCAAACATTTCAACAGCTATACTTCCCTTCCAGAATAGGATAAACAACATTTTGCTGGCTATAATGTTGTCTCTGCTGGCGTTTGGCGAGCCCCTGCCTAGAAATCATAAACCGACTTTCTGATACAGCTCGGATGATGGCTACTTCGGATGCGCCAAAGGTAAGCAGAGTGAAGGGCTCTATACGGGAGCCATTAGTCCTGTCAAAGGCTCGCAACAAAAATGACCTCAGTGAACAATGGATCTTGCGCAACAAGCTCAGCAGTTACAGGAAAAAAATCAGAAGATATCTAAATGCCGTGAAACGGCTAAACAAACTGAGCATCAAGCAAGCCTTTGAGTATCTTTTTTAATCTGCAGACAACGAGACAGTATTGAAGCTGTGGCGTATGCGCTGCGTAAATGACATGCCTATGTTAGTATAAATAAAAAGGTCGCCCACAATGCTCAGAATATAAAGTGGGCATTAGCGAAAGCGGCGGAACGTGATTACTTCCAAACTGTCCTACATATTGTATAGACCCCGCAACATCATGCGCCTGCCACACCCAATATCGACTGGAAGCAATTTCATAAACTGAATGCGGTCCTGTGTAGCGTCCCAAAGCCGCATAAGGCGCACTGGGGACTTGCGGGGCTTCAAGAACTAAACTGCCCTAGTAGGTCAAGCAGATGTAACAG
>NW_024015069.1:0-500 GCF_000499745.2 Eimeria mitis | reverse complement strand
GGTTCCGCCCATCTATTAATATCCATGATATACCAAGCCGCAGTGACGCCCGCAGTGTACCATATTCCAATGGCCAAGCAGACGTCCGCTTATGCGGAAAAATATAAAAGTTTTGCATGACACCGAGTGGCGGTCGGGTTCATTGCAAGGTCTGCGCTGCAACGTAGAACAGCACTAACGCGCAGATAAATGCCGTACTTCCCTGTGCAGAACCAGCGAGGAACGGCCTCTTACTGGATGCAGCTGCATCCAGTTCCCAAATAAAACATAGCCCAAACCATAAACAAACATAGCAACCGACCATTCCTAGCTTGCACCGCCATGTATCTACCCCAAGACAAGCTCTGACGAAGGCAGTAGGGAACACCAGGAGGTAGGCTGATGATTCTGATTGAGAAGCGCAGGGAGGCCCAGGACGGCCGCGATTGTTTTCGTTTCGGCGATAGAATAATATGCATCAGGCGGTCACGGCAGCAGCTAGAAACTAACTGGACGCGTAA
>NW_024015068.1:0-500 GCF_000499745.2 Eimeria mitis | reverse complement strand
AAGGATACAAAATTAGGGTTTAGGGTTTAGGGTTTAGGGTTTACGCGTTTGGCTATTTGAAATTCGGGGCCGGCGAAGTCGTAGTTGGGGCCTACAGCCCCCTGCAGGCAAACACACACGCGCGGTGTACATACACCTCAAGGTGTACATACACCTGAGGCGAAGCAACGAGAAAGCGGAGGAGAAAGAGAAAGAAAAGAGCTAGGCAGACACGAGTAAACAGAAACATTCAAAGTGCTGCTGCCTCTGCTTCTACTGCTGCAGCAGCAGCAGCTGCTGCTGCTGCTGCTGCTGCTGCTGTTGCTTGTGTCTCACTGCTGGGCGTTTCTGCTGCCCTGCTGCTCCTCCATCTTCTGCGTTGTCTCCCTTATCTTTGTTTGCGTCGGGCCTCGGCCCCGCTGCTGCTGGTGGCTTTCGCTGCAGCCGTTGGTTGAGGACTTTCTGTTCCTCTACAAGCCGCTTAATTTCTCTTCTTAGGATTGCATCCGCCATTGTAAACA
>NW_024015067.1:0-500 GCF_000499745.2 Eimeria mitis | reverse complement strand
GGAATACAGCAACTTGGGGTTTTAAGGGTTTAGGGTTTACGGTTGTCTAGGGTTTAGGGTTTAGGGTTTACGTATGTACGCATGTCAGTGAGTGGTGAGAATATAAAGGGCCGAAACACACTGTAGCACAGCTGTTACAGCAGCGGCTCCTGTAGACCCCAACAACTCCACCAACGCCACAGAGAGCAAAGGCTCAACAAACCCTAAACCCTAAACCCTAAACCCTAAACCCTAAACCCTAGGCCGAGCAGAGACGAAGCAGAGAGCAGAGAAAGAGAGAGAGGTTACCGGTCCTCCTCTCAAGCCCAGGCTGCAGCGCTGGCTCGAGTCTCTATACCCCTTCACCTCCTCTGTATTCTCTCTGTCTCGCTGCTGCTGCTATGCAGCAGCAAACAACACACCTCTCGTGTATAGCTTCATCTGACGTAGACGTGGGCCTTGCAGCATCGGCACAGCTGCACAACACACATACACAACAAAACGTGAGAGTAATATATATA
>NW_024015066.1:0-500 GCF_000499745.2 Eimeria mitis | reverse complement strand
TGAAGTCAGATCGTGGAAAGAAGTGAAATCTCGGTTTGCTTTGGTCACGGCCTTTGTTGGTAACTACTGGAGCGGGGTGTTCCGGCGCTAGGGTACGCGTTTGCCAATCAGCAGCAATATGCAAATATTTATCTAGATAGATAATGCGGGAAAATAATTGATGCGATGCAGCGGCAACTAAGCGATGATTCGTGTCAAGATTCGGTTGCGTTAATATCACCCCGACTATGTATGACGATAGTTGTCCTGCAGGGAATAGCAAGGGGCTAATCCCAGCCAATGCCACGGCCAACACGAACTCTTAGAACTGTTGGAATCTATATGGCACTTTTTCACAACAAAGCAGATTTTATAGTGAAGCGGGATCACCCTGGTCTGATTAGATTATTTACGTTGTTTCGCGTTCGAAGTAAAGACAATGTGTGAAGGTGTGGCTAACATTCTTTCAAGCTAACAATTTCACGCCAGGGTATTCATGTCATGGATCCATAGTCATCGGA
>NW_024015065.1:0-500 GCF_000499745.2 Eimeria mitis | reverse complement strand
TCAAGGGCCTGTACTCCCAGTCTTTTACTGTTTTCCAGAGATATCTGATAGTGTTTATTTATAAAAAGAGCAGCATTCAAATAATTCACTCGTCGGTTTTCCGAAACTCGAAGTGCTAACTTCGAGTGGGCTTCGCGCTCTGCAAAACGATCAGGAAACTGCCGGTCACCAAGTCGGTTGCCGGTGGATCGTAATTGTGCATGGTTGAAATACCAAAGCCCCTTCCTACACATAAAAAAAACGCCCCACTCTCACTTCTCATGCGAACTCCAGAGTTTTTTGGAGAGCTGATTTGCAGAGCTTTCAATGCAGGAGGGCACGATGTTGGGCTGGAGACTCCTGCACAGATGGGCTGACGCACGGAAACAAGAAATGCTATCCCCTATGTTCCGCCTTAGTATATTGTACCAGGAGGCAGCGCACATGTAAACAAGAAGTGTAATCCTCTATACTACACTTTAACCATATATTGAGCATTTATCCCCTCCATTGCTGAGATG
>NW_024015064.1:0-501 GCF_000499745.2 Eimeria mitis | reverse complement strand
TGGCTTGTCTGCATGGTGCGGAGATGGACGACGGCGTTTGGGGAGTTTCATGCAGGACGATGTGCGGCTGAGGTCTGCACTCGCGCGTTAGGCAGGTTTGTGCGGTAAATGAATACCTCCTGCCCTGTTTCGTCTACACTGAAACGTGCTGAGGTACGCAGAGCATGAAGAGCCGGCAATCCCAGGAGGTTGGGAGAGTTGCTGTTCAGGCTGTAAGCTTGGCCTACTCAAATGAACTAAACTGCAGGCCCAGTTGGGAAGGATGATGATCGAGTCCTGGACGTGCAACTAGAGCCTTGGGGTAAGTACGTCCAGCACCCAATTCCGGAGGGAAGCCACTATTTCTCAGGAGATGTTGCAATTGTCGTGTATATAGCAAGCGCAATGCGACGGCGCGGGCGCTGTCAGCATGGCGGGGAGATGGATGGTGGCGGTGGGGAAGCTTCATGCATTGAACCACGGAGAGCGCAAGGCAAAGCACGAAAAGGGATGGTGCGATGT
>NW_024015062.1:0-501 GCF_000499745.2 Eimeria mitis | reverse complement strand
GCATAGAGATGATATCCATGCGAACGGGATTCCCTTCATCTACTTCGCTGCTTACAGAAAGAGCAGTAGAGGCTAAATCTAACAAAGCAGTGCCCGTTCTGAACCGCAGTGCCTCCATCTCATCAGGCACGAGAGATAAAGCAGCTAAATCTAATGTCATTGTTCTTAATACGATGAGAGCTAACTCCAATGCCTGCTGAACAGGAAGCTTATCCAACATATCGCGGCACTTAGTAGCGTTATTACCCATCCACACCAACAAATTTTTCATCTGCAACTTAGCCGAGTCCGACACATCACGACCCTCCCACTCGTGCAAATCAGCTAGGGCAGGATCGTGCCCAGCTTGTGCAAGGAGATCCCGGATACCTGCCGCGTCCTCCAGCTCCTCCTCATCCTCCTCCTCCTCTTGTTGCAGCAGCTGCTGCTGTAGCAGTTGGCGAT
The DNA here is from genome assembly GCF_000499745.2 of Eimeria mitis. Taxonomy (NCBI): domain Eukaryota; phylum Apicomplexa; class Conoidasida; order Eucoccidiorida; family Eimeriidae; genus Eimeria; species Eimeria mitis. The sequence continues at coordinate 57 of NW_024015062.1, read as the reverse complement.
GGTCATCTTGCTGCTCCTGGTCGTCGTCGTGTTGCTGGTGATGGCGGGGCCGTGCAC
>NW_024015061.1:0-501 GCF_000499745.2 Eimeria mitis | reverse complement strand
AACAAATCGGCATTATCTACAAAGGTTTGATGGCGACCAGCGCCTCCACACTTCAGTCCTTGTCAATGTCCCAACATTCCAATCCACTGTCCGCGCACCTCCTGCACCAGGGAACAGATATCCAGGTGAAAACTGTGACTGGCTCTTTTTTTGCGTGTTTGAGCGTTGTGCTGATGTAGTTGCCACGCGCTGACTGCTAGGTAGTTCTGCAAAACTGCCAATACAATCGTTGTCCCTAACTAACCTGCCGTTCCATTGCTTTTGCGCTGACCGTAGTCGTCGCGGTTCGGCAACTGCATAGTTCGAAAGTGCAGCACATACGATCAATATCCCGAGCGAGCTTTCCGCCGAACTCCCAGAAGGATGTTTGCAAACATCGAAGGCCAGTGGCTCGTCTATGTCGGCCGGCTCTACACTGCGACGCAAACGCCCAACAGCGAGTGCTTCCGATGTATGCGCAAGCCTTTCAGAGGTGCAGTGGTGAAAAGCCCAACCCTTGCA
>NW_024015060.1:0-501 GCF_000499745.2 Eimeria mitis | reverse complement strand
AACAAATGCTCAACAAAAATAAAACAAATAAATTATTCGGCGTATACATGTGTTTCAAATCGCGTTGCAGTTTTTTTTTCTAAGATGCACAGGGCAGGCATCTCAAGCCGCCAGCACTACATAAATAAAACAAACATTTTTAGTAGCATTGAATAATATAACATTAACTACAAATAAAAAAACAAATATATTTTCATGTGTGTTGTAAATGAAGCTTAAACGCACCTGATTTGCTGACACTAAGAGGGTGTTTTTTGTCTCAGTCGCAGTAGCCACGATCTGCAACAGAACGCCAAGCAATGAATGAAGGGGGATAGAGAGTCTAAATTTCATTCGCTTGTTTGAAAATATATTTATTATGTTTGAAAAAATACTGCATGAGGCCGTACTCAGGGTTTAGTATAAGCTTTAGGGTTTACTGTAGAGGGAGGGGGTAAAGAGAAGGAAATTCAGCAGAGTCAGCTCATGCATGAATATCATATATATTATTATATTATATAT
>NW_024015058.1:0-501 GCF_000499745.2 Eimeria mitis | reverse complement strand
GACTATGTAACAAACAGAAAAGAAAGCAGAGGAAAGCTGCGGCTAAACAGCTCAGATGTTCGTTTTTTTTATTTGTTTCAATGTTTTATTATTAGAGCTTTTGTTTTTGTTGTTTTTTTTATTATTTTTAGCATCTTTATCCCCTAACAACTCACGGTTCCGCCTGCAACGCTGTTGGGGGGTGTGTAGACAAGCATCAAAGGGTGTAATTGCTGTGTATCTGTACCAAACAAGAAACAATAAAACTCTTTTAATTTAATTTTTATTGTTTTTTATCTTGAAATTCAACATGAAACACCTGCGCATACACCCCAAAGTCTGATTTTTTTTTGTTGCAAAAGATCGGCTTTGGGGTGTTTAAGCGCAGGGGTCACCTGCAGTACCGTGCGGGGCCTCAAGGAGAAGAGAGCTAAATTGTTGGGGTATAATTTCACTTTCTACATTTTATAAAAATCAATAAATATTTTTAAATGTATAACGCTTGTATTTATAAATTTTTAT
>NW_024015057.1:0-501 GCF_000499745.2 Eimeria mitis | reverse complement strand
AACCACACAATAAACGCTTTTAGACTGTACCACGTGCACTATGTATATTCTAACATTGTAGCGCCGCTCACTACAGCCTCCGCGCTCCCCACATAGCCCTGTAGCTCGATTGGAGGCGTCTGTTTGTCCCCTCCTTCCTCAAGCACGAGCTATTCACCTGTCTGTATATTCCACAGCTCCAGCTGTTTTGCTGCTGCGCGGTGGCTGAGGTTCCAATGCCCCTCACCGCCGTGTTGCCCTTGGCCACCTTTTGTTGAGCGCGTGTTCGCCGTTAACAACAACACTGCACGTGTTCAGTGATAGTCCGGTCCTCATCGGTCCAATGACTTCGCCCTTGGGTGGTTTTTCCCTCCCTATATAGCTGTTTTCTTCCACGTGTCGTAGAGCTATTGCGTGCCCCATGTGCACAATACGCGGTAGGAACCGGTGCCTGATGTGAGAAACTCCCCTTTAGAAACGCCAGTCTAAGGGGAGTTCGGGGCCTTAGGGATCATGTGGCCC
>NW_024015056.1:0-501 GCF_000499745.2 Eimeria mitis | reverse complement strand
AGCTGTGGCTAGCTAGCCGGCCGTTATAGTTTCCTCATATTGTTGTTAGAAGGGACGCTGCAGCTGCAGCTGCAGCAGACAGCAGCAGCAACAAGCAGCAGCAGCAACAAACAGCAGCAGCACGTAGCTGCTGCAGCACAGCAGCAGCACACAGCTGCAGCAGGATGTCTACGGTGTATGCGAGACTGGCGAGATGCATGCATCTTCACTGCGTAATTATTTATTTATATTTAATTTATTTATTTATTTATTTATTTATTTATTTATTTTATATATTCGTCTATATATTCTATCTATTTATATACTTTATCTATTTATATATTTCTGTTGACCCTCGAGCTGTGAAGCATAGCTGTATATACACTGCAGTGGGGCTGCATGCATGCATGCAGTTTGGGGCTGCATGCGCATGCATGCGGTTTGGGGCTGCATGCATGCATGCATGCGCTTTGGGGCTGCATGCGCATGCAGTCTCCGAGCCTGAAGCTAGTATAAAAAGAT
>NW_024015055.1:0-501 GCF_000499745.2 Eimeria mitis | reverse complement strand
AAGCTCCGCAAAAGCCGCAGCGACAGATGTAGGAACGTCGAGGTAAACAAAACAAACGCCCTAGGAGTGACGCTGGGGCTCCTGAGCGAAGGCCTCGAGTCATTTCATTCAAATCCCGAAACGTCGCAAACACCCCCGACACTATGGTAGCTCAATGCACTAAGATAAAAGGAAGTCAAAGCTTAAACACCTGTCCCGTCACAACAGGATTTGTGGTTGTGTTTATTTTATTTCAGTTGCATGGACCGTGGTCGCTCAGTTAGTATTCGAACCGACTGGGGAACAGGTGCTCCTGAATTTCGTTTTATCTGCAGTATATTGTGCACGAGATGGATAACAAGTTATAGTGCTTCACAGTAATAACACGGGTAGAAAATGAAACCACGCGGACAAAACATAAAAGATATTTTCTTAATTACATAATTATGATATTTTTCCACAGATTCCCCTTTTTCATTCACTACTAAAGTGCCTTAGAAATCCACATATCCCATCAAGAAA
>NW_024015054.1:0-501 GCF_000499745.2 Eimeria mitis | reverse complement strand
CCGGGGGCCAGCTCCCCAAGAGGAGGCTGACTGCCTCCCCTCCTTTAGCGGTCTTTAGCCTGGATCGCTGGGGCCCCCAGACAGCTAGCTAGCTAGCTAGCTAGCTAGCTAGCTAGTCATGCAAATACTACAGCTAGCCAGGCAAATACGCTACAGCTAGCTAGCCAGCTAGCTAGCTAGCTAGCCAAACACCCAACTAGCTAACCAGCCAGCTAGTAGAAGTCGCCTAGAGAAAAACAGCTAGACAAAGAGCACGTCAGCCCATATGTCTTGCTAGCTAGCTAGCTAGCTAGCCAGCTAGCTAGCTAGCTAGCTAGCTGGGTAGCTGGGTAGCTGGGTAGCTGGGTAGCTGGGTAGCCAGCTGGCTAGCCATCCGGGTAGCTAGCTTGCTAGCTAGCTAGCTCTCAAGCTAGCTAGCTAGCTAGCTCTCAAGCTAGCTAGCTAGCTAGCTAGCTAGCTAGCTAGCTAGCTAGCTGGCTAGCTGGCTAGCTGGCTAGCTGC
>NW_024015053.1:0-501 GCF_000499745.2 Eimeria mitis | reverse complement strand
TGCTGCTGCTGCTGCTGCTGCTGCTGCTGCTGCTGCTGCTGCTGCTGCTGCGGAGACTTTTGGGGGCCTAGCTCTGTTTTTGTGTATCTATATAAAAATAAATAAAATAAAAAAAGAAAGAGTGTAGCTGCTGTTTCTTATGAGGGGAGAGAACGGTTGCCTGTCCTTTGCTGCTGTTGCTGTTGCAGTTGCTGCTGCTGCTGCTGCTGCTGCTGCTGCTGCTGCTGCTGCTGCTCCCGCTGCTGCTGCTGCTCCTGCTGCAGCGGGTCCTTCCAGCAGCAGCAGCAGCAGCAGAGTTGGTTCTTTGCTGCTGTCCTCAAGAGCTAAACTACGAGCGCAGCAGCAGCACCAGATCCTGCAGCAGCAGCAGCTCTACCTTTTGGGCTTCCTTCCGCTGCTTTGTGTTTTGTTTGCTGTTGAAACAAGCCTTAGTTTCTCGCTTGATGGAGGGCAGCAGCAGCTGCAGCAGCAGCAGCAGCAGCAGCAGCAGCAGCAGCAGCA
>NW_024015051.1:0-501 GCF_000499745.2 Eimeria mitis | reverse complement strand
TCGTTTTGTGCCCAAGCCTGTGTAACTCCCCTCATGCAAATGCGGCCAACTAGCAGGATTTGACTGCTACTGGCAGCATTTGACCGCAACCGCCGCCTCAGCTCTGCCAAACCGTGCTTATACTTAGAAGGTACGCTAAGCGCCCAGTTTCTTGACCTGCTGGACAGCTCACATGGTGCTGCCCAGGATATGCGTTTCCCTCTGAGAGTGGGATAATGACCTCTGCAGCCTGGACAGGCATGCCATTTCGCTATTGTGTGGCTCCACACGCCTCTTGAGTGCACTGTGTGCCATATGGATAATTTTGTTTATACCTGAGACAGGCTTTCTGTCAAATTTGACGTCCGAGATACATTTTCTCTCAAATTGGACGCTTGGCCGCAAAGACTCAGGCACCCCCTATATTCAATGGGAAGAAAAGCAGGCGAGCTTAATGCTAGCAAGAACGATGAAACTTTTTTTTTACAGTTCCCGTTGCGGAAACATGATGGCAAGTTTAGA
>NW_024015050.1:0-502 GCF_000499745.2 Eimeria mitis | reverse complement strand
GCACACAGGCCATAGACAGGGCACACGGCATAGACAGGATACAGCGGCGTATACAGAACACAGACAACACAGAGCCTAGACAGGATACAGAGGCATATACAGAACACAGGGGATAGAGAGAACACTGGGCAGCCTCGGGGGGCCTCAGAGTAGGAAGCTGGGGGGGGATAGGCAGAGAACCGAGGCACAAAGGCTGCATGCACGCAGCAAGCGAAGCAACAGAGAGAGCCACGTTGCTAGACTAACAGCCTCACAACTTAGGATAGAACTAGACAGGCAGCATGTCAAGCGACAGAGACAAAAAGAAAACACAAGCAGATAGAGAGAAAGATAAACCAACAGAAGCCGTCGTCTGTCTCCGCCTAAATATTCAGGCCGAGAGCAGGAGGTGGGGGGACCAGTGCAGAGTTTTTTTTCTTTTTTTTTTGTGCATCTTTCTATGACTATCGAGCCAATCCAATGATAACATATATCACACAGTATTTATATATTTTGTTTGTGG
>NW_024015049.1:0-502 GCF_000499745.2 Eimeria mitis | reverse complement strand
AGCTAGCTAGCTAGCTAGCTAGCTAGCTAGCTAGCTGTGAGCTTAGGCGCTCCAGAGGTAGATGACGGTGCCCATAACCAGGACGATCCCCAGAGCTGCAGCAGCGATCCCAATGATAGCCTCACCAGAGAGAGAAGCAGCAGCAGCAGCAGATGCTTCTGTCTCCGTTTCTTCAGTTGTTAATATATCTAAACCACAAAACCCTAAACCCTAAACCCTAGGCCTCAGCTGAATTCCACGGAAAAAATAAACCCTCTATGGCCCACACAGAGCCAGCAAACCCCACACATCATAAACCCTCATAAACCCTAAACCCTAATTAACCCTAAACCCTCGAAACCCTAAACCCTTATAAACCCTCGCCTCAATTAACATAAACCTTTATATGCTCTGCCCTGAGTAAACCCTAGTCCAGACAAACCCTAAACCCTTGTAAACCCTAAACCCTAATAAACCCTAAACCCTAATAAACCCTAAACCCTAATAAACCCTAAACCCTAAT
>NW_024015048.1:0-502 GCF_000499745.2 Eimeria mitis | reverse complement strand
TCGTATAAACCCTAAACCCTAGCGTGTAAACCCTAGAACCCTAGCGTCTAAACCCTAAACCCTAAACCCTAAACCCTAAACCCTCGTGTATTTCTCTCAGGTGTATTGGCACATCCGCCGCAGCATAGCGGGGTGGACAGAGCGGCAGCAACTAAATAAATATAATTTTAGTGGGAGCACAAGAAAAATAAAACCCCAAACCCTCAAAACAGGACAAGCGAGGATGGGATGGAGGAAGGCATGCGGTAAATATTTAGGTGTACAGACACACCCACTTACACCCCACGATCAAAGAAATAAATGCAATAAAAGATGTAAGTTAGGGTTTAGGGTTTAGGGTTTAGGGTTTAGAGGGTTTAGGGTTTAGAGGGGTTAGAGGGTTTAGAGGGGTTAGAGGGTTTAAGGGGAGGGGTTTAGGGTTTAGGGTTTAGGGTACAGACACACCCACTTACACCCCACGATCAAAGAAATAAATGCAATAAAAGATGTAAGTTAGGGTTTA
>NW_024015047.1:0-502 GCF_000499745.2 Eimeria mitis | reverse complement strand
GAAACCCTAAACCCTAAACCCTAAACCCTAAACCCTAAACTTAGATAAACCCTAAACCCTAAACCCTAAATTTAGATAAATCCTAAACCCTAAACCCTAAACACTAAATTCAGATGACCCCTACTATGCATCAATCTATATATACTATGCATGCATGCATGCATGCATCCATCTATATATACTATGCATGCATGCATGCATGCATGCAAGCTATATATACTATGCATGCATGTGTTGCAGGTTTTGTCTATTCCTAGTGAGGTGTATTTTTCTGATTATTCTGCGTTGGCTATCCGCGGAGACAAAATAGCTATTTCTTCGCAGGAGGATTCTCGTGTGTGGCTGGGGTATTTACAAACAAAAAAAAATAAAAATATAAATATAAATATAAATAAAAAAGAAAAAGATAGAGAGACAGAGAAAGAGAAAGAGAAAGATATAAATGCAGAGAAAGAAAAAGAAAAAGAAAATAAAAAAGAAAAAGTTTATAATAAAATAAATG
>NW_024015046.1:0-502 GCF_000499745.2 Eimeria mitis | reverse complement strand
TGCTGCAGCGCAGCAACGCACTTCAGGTGTACGCACAGCTGTAGGCGCTATGCGTGCTGCTGCTGCTGCTGCCAGGAGAGAGGCACCCGGCTGCTGGATCGCTCTGGCTTGCAGCAGCAGCAGCAGCAGCAGCAGCAACAGCAGCAGCAGCAGCAGCAGCAAGATGCGGCTAGGAGTGCTGTCCCGTGATGCTGCGCTGCTGCAGAGCAGAAGCAGCAGCAGCAGCACCACCAGCAGCAGAACCAGCAGCCCACGTAGGAGCACGAGCGGGCCCTCGGGTGCAGCAGCAGCAGCAGCAGCAGCTGCTGCTGCTGCTGCTGCTGCTTCTGCTGCTACTACACCAACAGGGAGACACGGGTCAATTAGTTACATAGGGTTTGGTTCGCGTGAGCTGCAGCAGCAGGCGGGGAGCAGCAGCAGCAGCAGCAGCAGCAGTAGTAGTAGTAGTAGTAGCCGCAGCAAGGCCTTATCAGCAGAGTCTGCTGGTGCTGCTGCTGCTGCT
>NW_024015045.1:0-502 GCF_000499745.2 Eimeria mitis | reverse complement strand
ACGCAAACGCGGCATCGACAGCAGCAAACAGGGCGGACAAAAGGGGGCAAAGAAAGCGAAAGCCGCTTCTCTCACTGGGCCGGATGGAGACACAGCAGCGCAGCAGCAACAGCAGGAGGAGGAGCAGCAGATGGAGGAGGAGCCGCTGACGTTGGCCGCTTTACTGCAAAGAAAGGGGCACAAAAGGACTCAGTCGCCAGCTGTTGCTGCTGCTCGCGCGTTTGCATCTGGTGCTGTTCGCGGTGCTGCACCTGCTGCTGCTCCCGCTGCTGCTCCCGCTGCTGCTGCACCCGCTGCTGCTGCACCCGCTGCTGCTGCACCCGCTGCTGCTGCACCCGCTGCTGCTCCCGCTGCTGCACCCGCAGCTGCTGCACCCGCTGCTGTTCCAGCTGCTGCTCCAGCTGCTACTGCACAAGCTCCTGCCTCGCCGCAACGCTTGTCCCCTAAGTTGATGCTGAAGCAGGAGCGTGCAGCGGTTGAGGCGGCGAGAGCCCTGGTGGAG
>NW_024015044.1:0-502 GCF_000499745.2 Eimeria mitis | reverse complement strand
GCAGCAGCCGTAAGCAGCTGCTGTCTTGGATTGAAACTGCATGCTTTGTTGCAGGGGATGCATCTGCTGCAGCAAATAGCAGCAGCAGCAGCAGCAGCAGCAGCAGCAGCAGCAGCAGCAGCAGCAGCAATCGCTTGGCTGCAGTTGAGGTGTACATGCACCTTTGGGTTTTGCTGCTGCTGCATGCGCTGAAGCTAAAGGCAATTGCTGCTGCCTGTGATATATGCAAGGACTGCTGTTGCTGCTGCTGCTGCTGCTGCTGCGCCGCATACAACAGCAGCAGCAGCAGCAGCAGCAGCAGCAACAGCAGCAGCAGCAGCAGCAGCGTTGAGATGCCTCGCACCTTTTGCATACAAGTGGAGAGACAGCTGAGCAGCAGCAACTTCTGGCGGGCTGCCTTAGAGGGGTACTTTGCTGCTGCTGCTGCTGCTGCTGCTGCTGTTGCTGCTGCTGCTGTTACCATTGCTGCTGCTGCTGCTGCTGCTTGTGTTGCTGCTGCTGC
>NW_024015042.1:0-502 GCF_000499745.2 Eimeria mitis | reverse complement strand
ATATATATATATATATATATATATATATATATATATATATATATATATATATGTATATACATATATATATGTATATATATAGAGAGAGAGAGAGAAATATATAAATATATGAATATAAATATATGACTATAAATATATAAATATAAATATATATAAATAAATAAATAAATATGAATATCTAAATATACCTTTTGATGGGTATTGCCAATGCGTGTGAGTGAGGCCTGGCTGTTGATGGCTTATACAAATACATTTATATTTACACAAATATCTAAACAAACAAATATAAACATAAATAAATAAATAAATATAAATAAATAAATATAAATAAATAAATAAATAAATAAATATATATACTTTTTGATGGGTATTGCCAATGCGTGTGAGTGAGGCCTGGCTGTTGATGGCTTCAAAAATTTGGTTGGTGATGGCGTTGCACTGCTGTACAGACAGCTGAGTTTGTTTTATAAGAGCCTGTGTATAAGCATAAAAAAAAAAAAAA
>NW_024015041.1:0-502 GCF_000499745.2 Eimeria mitis | reverse complement strand
ACCTGCATGCAAGCACGCACGCGCCCAGGGTTGCAGCCAAACACTTGGAAACCTAACAACACCATACCCGCGGTTAACAGTTGCAGTTGTCCGTGACAGCGTACTTGCTGAGCGATTCGGCAGTGTGCGCGTGAGAGACGGCCGTGCCACACTGCGACAGTAGGCGCACCCACCTGAGCTGCATGACACAACGGCCCTTACGCATGCAAGACCCCTACCTCCTTCCATAATACTGCGAATACGCCGATCAGCAGAAGCAGCTCAAGTCAACCAAGGCAACGAGACCAAGAGTAAGCTTCACACATACTCGATGCAGCTGACTGCGTTGGGCGCCCCTGTTCAATCGGGTCTGTTTTCGGAGTCTGACGAGAATCGAAAGTGTTCAAGGCATGCTTGACGCATCACGTTAGTGCATTTCCACTGCCGGCGCCCTGCTCTCCTATGGCTACCATGTTGCAGTGCCAAGGACCCTTTTCCACGAATTGTTGAACTCGGATGACAG
>NW_024015040.1:0-502 GCF_000499745.2 Eimeria mitis | reverse complement strand
GCAGCAACCTGCTGCTACCCCTCCACCATCACCACCGCTGCTGCTGCTGCTGCTGCTGCTGCTGCTGCTGCTGTTGCTGCTGCAGCAACGTGGCTCTAAATAGCTCAAATTTCTCGTATTTTCTTCTTAATAAATAAAATAAATAAAAATAAATAAAAAATATAACTGAAATGCTTACAATGGAGGAAGAACTAAGCCCGGCTATTGTTGCTGCTAGAGCTAGACTGCGAGAGAGGCTGCAGGGTGCAGCACAGCAGCTAGGGGGGAAAGGAACAGCAAGAAGAAAACCAACAAAAATACATAAACCTGGTGGTGGTATTGGTGAGGAGAAGAAGCTGCAACAAATAATAAAAAAGATAGGTGCTGCTCCTGTCTTTGGTATAGAGGAAATCTATATGCTGCAGCAAGAAGGAAAATGTTTATATATAAAAAACCCTAAAGTACAGGCAGCACCAACGGCGAATATGTATATATTAACGGGTGCAGCAGAGGAGAGAGACAG
>NW_024015039.1:0-502 GCF_000499745.2 Eimeria mitis | reverse complement strand
AGCTAGCTAGCTAGCTAGCTAGCTAGCTAGCTAGCTGTATATCTATATATCTAGCTAGCTAGCTAGCTAGGTAGATAGATAGCTAGCTAGATAGATAGAGAGATAAATAGCTCAACCAAACCAACGTCAGAGTCGTACGCATACTACCAGGTATGTAGCTAGCTAGCTAGCTAGCTAGCTAGCTAGCTGTATATCCATATATCTAGCTAGCTAGCTAGCTAGCTAGCTAGGTAGATAGATAGATAGAGAGATAGATAGAGAGATAGAGAGAGATATAGATAGCTCACCCAAACCAACGTCAGAGTCGTACGCATACTGCCAGGTACGTAGCTAGCTAGCTAGCTAGCTAGCTAGCTAGCTAGCTAGCGATAGGATAGGAGGAGACAGGAGGAGAAGGGAGAAGAGAAGCAGCAGGAGGCTGAGGTGTCTCTTCTGCTGCTGCTGCTGCTGCTGCTGCTGCATGCATGCACATATAATTTATTTAATATTTTCTTTATCTTGC
>NW_024015038.1:0-502 GCF_000499745.2 Eimeria mitis | reverse complement strand
TCGCTAGATAAAAACAAATCACTGCTGAGGCTGATCTCTGTTCACGTTGGTAAGCAGAAGAGCTGCCTATACACCTGAAACTTGTTTTTAATTTTTTTTTAATTTTTTTTTATTTTATTTTAATTTTATTTTAATTTATTTGTTTATTCTTTTTTTTACTTTTATTTTTTTTTTATAATGTATACTTTGTTTTTTAGATAAAATTAATGTATCTTTTGATATATTTCGTTTATATATTATGATTGTGATGAACTTCAATACAAGTGAATATGAATAATAATTATAAATATAAATATAAATATAAATATAAATATAAATATAAATATAAATATAAATATAAATATAAATACAAATATAAATATAAATATAAATATAAATATAAATATAAATATAAATATAAATATAAATATAAATATAAACAAAAACATAAACATAAATACAAACATAAATATAAATACAAATATACACATAAATATAAACATAAATATAAATACAAATATAA
>NW_024015037.1:0-502 GCF_000499745.2 Eimeria mitis | reverse complement strand
AACGAATTTCTTTTTCTATTTGCTGCAGCAGCAGCAGCTGAGCTATCCCTGCATGCACGCCGCCACCGTCAAGAGATAATATACACTTGCTGCAGCACACACACACACACAACACTGCTGCTGCTCCTGCTGCTGCTGCTGCTGCTGCTGCTGGTGCTGGTGGCGGTGCTGGTGGTGGTTGTGGTGGTGCTGGTGGTGGTGCTGGTGGTGGTGGTGCTGCTGCTGCTGGTGGTGGGAAAGCAGCAGCTGCTGCAGCAACAGAAACACCAGCAGCTGCTGCTGCAGCTGGTAGTGGTGCAGTAGCAGCAACAGCAGCAGCAACAGCAGCAGCAACAGCTGGTGCAACCTCAGCACCAACAGCAGCAGCAGCAGCAACAGCAGCAGCACCAGCTAGTGCAGCAGCAGCACCAGCTAGTGCAACAGCAGCAGCACCAGCAGCAACAACAACAACAGCAGCAGCAACAACAACAACAACAGCAGCAACAACAACAACAACAACAGC
>NW_024015036.1:0-502 GCF_000499745.2 Eimeria mitis | reverse complement strand
CTCGTGGCGTTTCTCCTCGGGTGTACGTACAAACCCCCCATGCATGCGCATGCATGAGTATGTACACCAGGGGCTGCTGCTGCTGCTGCAACAGCAGCAGAAGCTGCAGCAGCAGCAGCAGCAGGAGCTGCAGCAGCAGCAGCAGGAGCTGCAGCAGCAGCAGCAGGAGCTGCTGCAGCTGCTACAGCAGCAGCAGCTGCTGCAGAAAAAGCAGCTACAGCACCTGTAGCTACAGCAGCTGCAGCAGCAGCAGCTGCAGCAGCAGCAGCTGCAGCAGCAGCAGCTGCAGCAGCAGCAGCTGCAGCAGCAGCAGCTGCAGCAGCAGCAGCAGCTGCTGCTAGTGTGGGGTGTATGCATGCATGAAAGCAAGCAAATTTGTTGCTGCTGCTTTTTTTGTTTTTATATAAAACTGTAAAATGCAGTTTTTAGGATTTCTTTGTCTTCCTCGGGTGTACATACACCACAGACTAATATATATATATATATATATATATATATATAT
>NW_024015034.1:0-503 GCF_000499745.2 Eimeria mitis | reverse complement strand
CAGGCGGGGGACGCGTTCATATTTGTATGTGGCTAATCTAAGCCCCACTGCATGCACAGCAGAGCCCCAAACCTCCTCTGCTGCTGCTGTTGCTCCGCTGCGCTGCAGCAACCCCCTTTTCAGCGGGCTGCGTAAGCAGCAGCAGCAGCAGCAACAGCAGCAACAGCAACAACTGCAGCAGCAGCTGCTGGATGATGACTAACAGCAGCAGCAGCAGCAGCAGCAAGGCCAAAAGAAACACCGGCAACAGCAGCATCTTGGTGATGTCTAGCAACAGCAACAATAACTGCAGCAGCTGCAGCAGCAGCTGCAGCAATAGCAGCAGCTCCTCGTGTGAGCCCTCCTATTTCTTGCTTCTATACGCATGTCAACGACTGCAGTAACAGCAGCAACGGCAGCATATTTATGTTCAGCTCTTGCAGCAATTGCAGCAGCAGCAGCAGCAGCAGTAGCCGTAGCATCGAGGGGAAAGCAACTGCATCTGCGGCGCCAACAGCAGCAGC
>NW_024015033.1:0-503 GCF_000499745.2 Eimeria mitis | reverse complement strand
CAGCAGCAGCAGCAGCAGCAGCAGCAGCAGGAGTAGCAGGAGTAGCAGCAGGAGGAGGAGGAGCAGCAGCAGGAGCAGCAGCAGGAGCAGCAGCAGCAGGAGCAGCAGCAGGAGTAGCAGCAGCAGCAGCAGCAGGAGCAGGAACAGCAGCAGCAGCAGGAGCAGCAGCAGGAGTAGCAGCAGCAGGAGCAGCAGCAGGAACACGAGAAAGGAGCAGCAGTAAGGAAAGGAAGGATAAAAGGGAAGAGAACAGCAGCAGCAACAACAGCAGCAGCAGCAGCAGCAGCTGCAGCAGCAAGAAACAGCAGCAGCAACAGCAACTGCAGCAGCATCTAATGGAAACCCAAACACACAACCAATCACAAACGATATGCATGCACCCCAAGCAGCAGCAGCAGCAGCAGCAGCAGCAGCAGCAGCAACAGCAACAAAAACAACAAACACAACAACAACAACAACAACAACAACCCCACCACCACTCACTGTAATAAACACCACCCCCC
>NW_024015032.1:0-503 GCF_000499745.2 Eimeria mitis | reverse complement strand
TCAGGACAAAGCAGGGTGCATTACGGGTGAGCTGCGAACTCAAGTCCACAACAACTAGTATTCCGTTGCCCTGAAACCGTGCGTTCATACTCCGCGCGCTTGGGTCCAAAAAAGGAATACACAGGGCACCAGTCGCCGGGAAAGTCTTGTTCCCTATGAAGATTCCGTTTTCTTGCAAGGTACATACGCGCTCCCGTGAAACTGCACAAACCGCGTGGACGCGTTTGCGATGTTCACTAATACAGCATGCCCAAAAGAAGGAGGAATCTTTAAATACTACTACGATGGCGCAGAGCAAAGGTCTGGTCAGTTGTACTATTCAGCAAAGCTGAGGATCCCTGATTGGTGACGCCCCCATTATACCACGATGAATTGGCGCAAAATTCGTCATCGAGGATTACTCTTCATTTTTTTCCATAATTACCGCTTACATTAGATGGAGCAGCTTCCGAAATGTGTCGAGGGTGTATGAATCCTAACTGTTTCATTTTCACCTTCCCTAG
>NW_024015031.1:0-503 GCF_000499745.2 Eimeria mitis | reverse complement strand
GTACATCCTTGACGATGTCTTGCTTTGCGGTTTCTGTCGCTATATTTTACGCTGTGCTGCATGGATGCCAGCGCGGAGTGGCAGAAGGTTGACGTTTTCCTGCGACTCACTGGACGATGACGACGACTTTTGCAGGGGTGTTTGCTGGTGCTTTGGAGGGATAGAGCGCACGTTGGTACATGTTGATCCCCGCCGTTGCGTGTGCAGCGTTTCGTAATGCGGAAAAACGGCGACACGGTCTCGGTCGCTGCTTCTTCTTTGATTTGCGTGTTCCGTGGCGTGCGTGTCGTGGCTGAACCGCTATTCCCACTGTAGATGGAGGCTGTGTGCAGTATGACGAGTGTGAAATGCGGCTGATGGCACAGGCAGTTGTTCACGCTACGGCTTGCGATGGAACGAACATGTTGTCGGCAGATCGATAGAAAAGGTTAGAGGACATGGATGATCGGCGCTGAGGAATGCTTGGTTGTGGGTCGTCTCTAGCTGCCTGGGTCAACGGAAGG
>NW_024015030.1:0-503 GCF_000499745.2 Eimeria mitis | reverse complement strand
TCACGGATGAGTTCCGATAAAACTGTGCCTGCAGTGAAGCGGCGTGCCATCTCCCATAAAAGACTGGGGGAGTTTGCATGTGCTTCTGATGAAGGAAACAGTGTTGTTCAAACGGCTGCAGGGATGTGCCTTTTCTATCCGCATCTGCTGGCAGCATGCGCAGTATGTCGTTGGGAAAGGCCCACGACAGAGACATAAGACCCAGCCTGAGCGGCGTTGAGAAACTGCGAAGCTTGATTCATGCGTTCTGCTGTTCACGTGGCGGAAAACCCGGAATACATAATTTTATCCGTTGATTCTCCCGCCGCTTCTATGTAGAGCCCCAGAAGTTGAATTTGTACTGGATTCCTATTGATGGATTTTGTCTGCTACCATACTTCGTGTAAACCATAAATCTTAATAGAAGTGGTGTCTTTTTTTCGGGCTGCCTTGCAGCTAGGGAACGGCGTGCATGGCAACCTTCGTGATGCCTATCTATGATACGGAGAAGCCGATTCTTTGCG
>NW_024015029.1:0-503 GCF_000499745.2 Eimeria mitis | reverse complement strand
CTCTTGTGTACACCATATAGCGGCCTTCAGTCGTGCTCAACAGATATGCATTCCTCTCAACGTAGCCTATGACGTCCATGAAATGCCTGCCTCATGATTATCAACGAACGTGAAGCCGCTTCCTTGAACAAAAGCGGCTTCACCTTAGCATCGTGCGCATAACCCGCTTCGCACCGCACAGCACCGCAAGATACAACCACCTCATACCATACAAACGGCGCTTGCTCACGGCACCCAGTAGCGCTACCCTGCTGGAATTTTTCTCGGGTTATTTTATTAGCAGGTACGGCACCGCGTACGGAACGTCCCACGTCGCTCGCTACGTCCTAGTCGTTCGTTTTACGCTACTAGAGGCACAACTAATACAGAGGCAAATACAGCTACCACGACATTGCACAGTCTGGTTCAACTTGTATTTTCCCCAACACGCTACCAACCAATCCCAGTAACCTGCGCACCCGATTCCTCTCTCCCCACTCCCAGATGCACACTGCCACTGCGTG
>NW_024015027.1:0-503 GCF_000499745.2 Eimeria mitis | reverse complement strand
TTTTTATTTTTATTTTTATTTTTTTTTTATTTTTTTTATTTTTTTTTTTTTTATAAATATTTTTACAGGGGAGCCAACATCTCTCATTGTGTGTCACCTCCCCCACGGCCCCACCGCTTATTTTTCTTTGTCTTCTGTTTGTCTTCGTCACGATCTAGCCGAGAAACCCCCCAATATGTCTGAGGTATTTTATTTATTTTATTTTATTTTTTATTTAATTAGTTTTGTCTTTGTCTTTGTCTTTGTCTTTGTTTTTGTTTTATTTTTTTCTTTGTCTTCTGTTTGTCTTCGTCACGATCTAGCAGAGAAACCCCCAATATGTCTGAGGTATTTTATTTATTTTATTTTTTTATTTTTTTTTATTATTTTTGTCTGTCTTTGTCGTTTCCTCTTATGTATTTTGTTCCTTTAAATGTTTTATTTATTATACTTATCGTTGTCTTTGCCTTTATTACATCCTATATATATATATATATATATATATATATATATATATATATATA
>NW_024015026.1:0-503 GCF_000499745.2 Eimeria mitis | reverse complement strand
TCAGCTGAGGACCTGTCTTGCGGTGTTGCTGCTGCTGCAGCATCCCCAGCAGCAAACAATGCTGCTGCTGCAGCAGCAGCAGCAGCAGCAGCAGCAGCAGATCTAGCAGCAACAGCAGCAGAACCCTTCAGCGATCCATCAACCCTCAACTGGCGGCCAACAGCATTTGCTTTTATTAAATTTTTGTCTCCTGATACGGGTGCTTTTGCTGCTTTGCTGCGGCTCACTTGTTCTGCTGCTGCTGCACACTACAGAGAACGCTGCTGCAGCATGGGGATGAGTTTGCTTCGGCTGCTGCTGCAGCGGGACCTGCTGTTTATTGAGGTGTACAAGTGGCAGGCAGCAGCAGCAGCAGCAGCAGCAGCAAGAGCAGCAGCAGCAGGAAAACCTGCAGATGAACTCCATGCCTTTGCTGCATCCCTACCCTACCTCTGCAGCAGCAGCAGCAGCAGCAACAGCAGCAGCAGCAGCAGCAGCAGCAGCAGCATCGTCGAAGCATCAGA
>NW_024015025.1:0-504 GCF_000499745.2 Eimeria mitis | reverse complement strand
TAAAATGTTTAGTATTATATTTTGCATGTGGTGGCTGGTGATATCAACTTCATTTCAGGTCTCTCATAAAGAATAACGTGGTTTCTAGGAAAGACTTTGGATGGCTCGAATGCATGCGTTTCTATTTCACCCATCCGCCGCCTTCGGGCCCCATAATTCCTCAAGGGCTTCTTAAAGTCTGCATGGCAGATGCAACCTTTGATTACGGATTTGAATATTTGGGTAACTCGCAATGGGGTTTCACGCTGCGGATACACTGGACATGTACAGGGTTTCTGTGCCGCAGGGAGAAACTGAAAAGGCGGCAGCAGCAGCAGGACGGGCACAGTAGCAGCGAGAGAAACACAGCAGCAACAGAAGAGCGGCAGAAGCAGCACAGAGCAGAAACAAAGATATAAATAAAATGGGGGTTTTATTCAATCAATAAATTCTGCATTTTGTGATATGTGCGGCTACAGGTATGGCCGAACGACTCGTGCAAACCCCGCTCACGGATAAGTGCTT
>NW_024015023.1:0-504 GCF_000499745.2 Eimeria mitis | reverse complement strand
GTGGCTCCCGGCCACAGTCCTCACGAGACAACATTCAAGCCGCAGGCTCCTCGGTGCCATCCACAAAACGGCGTCGCACCACACGTGGCACTCACCCCTAGCTTCGTCGCCGCAGATACAAGGCACGCACAACACTGCCTTGCTGCTTATGTCCACTGCACTACCAGCTCACGCGCGCCAGCATTGCGATGAGTGCTCCTGCGCCTTCGCGGCCAAGCAAAACACACCTTCTGAATCAGCATACGAACCCCGCAAGCATAGCCCCTCCCGTTTCACCCTGTCACATCCAACACCCAAACTGTACTAGCTTAGGCCCTTCCCGGCGCACCAAAGTGACGCTGTGCCCTGACGTCCACGGTCGGTAAAACTCATGCAGAACATTACTCATCTAAAGAGTCACCGCCTCACAGACGCAAACGTTCACACATGTGAAAAGGGCTGGTGCGACCTTCCACACACCCCAAAGCCCCACAACACTCGACGGAATCTGCATCGCCACTCGCA
>NW_024015022.1:0-504 GCF_000499745.2 Eimeria mitis | reverse complement strand
GGGCTGCTGCTCGAGCCAGTAGCAGTTGATTCAGCCGCAGCTGCTGCTGCTGCAGTCACCCTAGCTGCATACGAAAAGCTAAAATTAATGCGGTCAGTATATTCTTCCTCCTCAGTATTTCCAGAGGCCGCTGCTGTGGCGTCACGTGCTGCTGCCGCTGCGGGGTGAGCCAAATGGCGGTGAAAGCTCCGGGCTCCCCCGCCCCCACGGCTATCATGGTGGGGGATGGTGCGGGTCTGCGCTCCAAGCCACAAAACTCTAAAGGGTGGAACTCAGCTCCAAAGCATGAAGAAGCGTCGTTGGCGGCAGCATCGAACTACCTGTAGGTAGAGGGAACAACACAGAGAACAGCGAAGAGAGAACTAGCACCGGGAAACACCAAAAAAGAAATACATAAGCCCCTCTACACACGCTGCCGAGCAGACGCCAGCAAACATTTCCCCACAAGCGATCCTCAGGGGCCCACTCAGTGCATCGGCAACGACGTGTTCTACTCAACTCGTG
>NW_024015021.1:0-504 GCF_000499745.2 Eimeria mitis | reverse complement strand
GCCGACGCACCGCACCCCAGCCGATGCCAATGAACAGCATGGTCAAACCAGACCAAACTCCCAATCCGTCAACCTGTGCATTTCCATATATGTACACGCAAGCACACAAGTGTCTACGCCCGCTTCCATACCCGCTGCATTTTATCAGTATGCATACCAGCGGGGAGCAGACCAACTTGGTTCGCACTCGTCGAGTTTGCTGGCAACTGTGATACTTGCTCAACGCTGGACATCGCAGCAAGCCTGGCAGAGAATGAGAACCATACTTTCTGTTCAAATAAATGAAGCCGAATGGCAATCGCCTGCAACCCCAAAAAGCTTGTCTCCCGGCTGCAGCAGACGAGCACACATGAATTGCTTAGCCCCAAGGGGCATGCACTTGCACGTCCCCTGGCTAGCCAGCCATATCCTGGCCAACCTGCTACCGGCAGACGGAGCCGATTTCAACCAGGTCAAGCGAACCAAGCCCAAATTTAGTGGCAACGCGCACACGATGCAGCTAGC
>NW_024015020.1:0-504 GCF_000499745.2 Eimeria mitis | reverse complement strand
CTGCTGCTGTGGCTGGAGAGCCCCTGTGTGCACTGCTCCCTGCTGCGCCGGCCTGCAGCAGCAGCAGCAGCAACAGCAGCAGCAGCAGCAGCAGCAGCAGCAAAGGCCCCAGGAGGGTTGCCGCTGCAGATCAGATTCGCCTTCTGGCCATGGAGGAGAGAGCAGCAGCAGCAGGTGCAGCAGCAGCAACGGGAGCTGCAGCAACTGCTGCTGCAGCAGCAGCAGCAGCAGCAGCAGAACGGCAGCTTGAGATGGATATTCCGTCGCCCCACTGCAGCAGCAGCAGCAGCAGCAGCAGCATCAGGAGCAGCAGCAGCGAAGAACAGCTTCAGTAGTCCCACTGCTGCTCCCCTAGCAGCAGCAGCAACTGCTGCTGCTGCTGCATCTGCTGCAGCAGCTGCTGCTGCAGCTCTGTTGTATATTGCTGTAGAACGGCTGCTGCCCAGCAGAGAAGCAAGACTGTACAGATACCCTCCACTACGTACGCTTGCTGCTGCTGCTGCT
>NW_024015019.1:0-504 GCF_000499745.2 Eimeria mitis | reverse complement strand
TAGGGTTTAGGGTTTACCTATAGAACCATAGTTTTTTTACAGCAGAGAATAAAATAGCATTAATTTTTTCATTGACAGAAAAAGATAAAATTCCCGAGGGATCGAAGACAAAAAAAATTCAAAAATTTTTTTTTCGAGGGTTTAGGGTTTACGAGGGTTTATGAGGGTTTAGGGTTTATGAGGGTTTAGTGTTTACCTATAGAACCATAGTTTTTTTACAGCAGAGAATAAAATAGCATTAATTTTTTCGTTAACAGAAAAAGATAAAATTCCCGAGGGATCGAAGACAAACAAAATTTCTTCGATGAGATCCAAAGAACTCGTCGATGAAGACAGCAGCGCGTATAAAGCCCCTATAAACACCACTAGCTGCATGCATACACAAATATATAAATATATAAATATATAAATATTTATATATATATAAATATTTATATATATATATATATATTTATATATATATATATATTTATATTTATATATTTGTGTATGCATACAGCTAGT
>NW_024015018.1:0-504 GCF_000499745.2 Eimeria mitis | reverse complement strand
GGTTACCAAGGATGGTGTATCCACGTGCGTTGCCTGCAAACGCGAAGCTGGAATCTGCTGTGTATGAGGACGTTTCTGATTTGGCAAGACTGACGAAGCTGTTTTGTGTTCGGAGTAGGTGCAATTTATGGATGCGTAGCTTATGCGCCTTCGAGCTGGCCATCTCGCGGCAAGGTGTTCATAACAGCTTTCCCCAGTGACTCCAAGCAAATTCGATGCAGGGCGCCTTTGCTCGTGCGCTATGTGTATCGCCTATGGCTTGAACATTTTTGATTTGTGCTTGTGTTTGAACAGGACGCGACTTGACAAGAACCCTTCATGTAGCCATATGAACTGACCTAGCGCTATATAGAGCTTGGGCTTGGTTCCGTGCGCAAGTTACGTTGCGTTTCTTTTTCTGATAGGAGTGTACGCAGCATTTGGGGGCGAGCACGGGGAGTTGCCTCGTGTGTTGCAGTTTGTGTGCACGTGACTACGGCAGCGGTGTGGCCAAACCTACTTTCA
>NW_024015017.1:0-504 GCF_000499745.2 Eimeria mitis | reverse complement strand
AGAGCAGCTTGGAGTGACGACGAAGTATTTGCCTTGTTGCTCGACCCACTGCTATCAATGTGTGCGTCAGAGCATACACAGCAAAGTGGATAAATTGGAACGGAGGACTCATGTGGCTCGCTAGTGCTTATCAAGAGTCAGCGTGCTAAGCAGCACGATAAGTTGCAAATCCTCAATCTGCAACATAATTGCAAGCTGTTCAGTTTGCTTCCTTTGAAAGGATGTATTACTAAAGGTGGTGGCCAGGCTTCTGCAACCGCCCTACAAATTGGTTATTGTTCGGCACGAGACACTGGCCCGCCCCAAAAGCATCACTACACGAGGCGATCGCTGCAGTACGTCTCAGCTCGCTGTCACTGCTGAGATACGGTGTGCAACGGCAGCAACTGCAACCAGAGGCGTGCTTACGTGGAGCAAATGCACGTATTTTCGTATCTGCGCCTCCTGTGGGGAGGTCTGGCAGACCGCTTCTTCAAACGACAATTTCAGGACATCGCCTTCAGA
>NW_024015016.1:0-504 GCF_000499745.2 Eimeria mitis | reverse complement strand
TGTATGTGGGTGGGGGCTCAATAAACCTATCTTTTCTTTTGTGTATACAGCAGAGAGAAAAAGAAAAAAACAAAAATAAAAATAAAAATAAAAACAAAATAAAACAAATAAAATATTATAGTAACTCGGGTGTATGCATAAACAACACACTGACACAAACAAACCACACACAAACACCACTCAACTCACACACAAAACAAACCCTAGCACACACAGGGGCCCCCCAGGGGGGCCCCCTATACAACCATACAGGGGGCCCCTCCTCCTCGGGGGGCCCCCCTTCTGGAGTTCTCCCGCAGGGGGGCCCCCCTCCAGGGGCCCCCCCCACCGGGGGGCCCCCCCCTGGGGGCCCCTCTCCTGGGGGCCCCTCTCCTGGGGACCCCTCTCCTGGGGGCCCCTCTCCTGGGGGCCCCCCTGGGGGCCCCCCTGGGGGGCCCCCTTGGTCTGCAGAGTTGCATTTGCGTAGCGACTGGGGGCAGCTGATGTCTTCGCTGCATTTGGCTG
>NW_024015014.1:0-505 GCF_000499745.2 Eimeria mitis | reverse complement strand
GGGTGCAGGAGGAAACCGGAAGGAGGCCCGCAGTCTGCGCGCGCTTGACAGTCGTTAATCTTCCATCAAGAAGCAGTTCGCCTAGGATCCCTACCTCTAGCAGCTGCATGTTTTTGCAGTTGGTGCAGGGTTTGCGTTTGGTTCGTCTTGCCTGGTTTAAATCAGTGCCGGGTGCCGACAGGCGTGTACGCCTTACTTGTTGGAGAGCTATCGGAAGGGCATGTCTAGGCTTCGTGAGGGTGTGCAGTGTGTGTGCGCGTGTTTCCGGCAACGGTGGGGCGAAGGCTTCTCTGGCGTTGTGATAGCACGCTGCTTTCGCCAGGAGGTATGCGCGTGGTAAACGGGTGCCGCTGCGAAGGCGAAACCTCCCTCCTCTCGAAACAACAGTTTGGTGCACCTTCGCAGCTCAAACGAATCTTCTCAGCGCGACTGTCGGCACGCAAATGTTTCAGCTTGCATGATAGCAGGAATGAACTGCTTGTGTTCGCGATTGGTTCGTCCAATA
>NW_024015013.1:0-505 GCF_000499745.2 Eimeria mitis | reverse complement strand
TGTCGCTGTCCCCGCAGGACTTGATGGAACTTTTGGAACAAGCAGAAAACCTGTATGGATATGCAAGCCAGAACATGCCGTTGACCTACAGACGTGGGCAGCCGCTGTACGCTATGGAAACCCTGGGAACGATTTTTCTAGTTCTGGACACCCTCTATTGTGCGGCAGAAGTACTCGGGGTGTACTCGATGAAGAAGGATTGGTGGCCCTCGATAGTACGTCGCATTGAAGCTGTAAGATTCGTCCCCAAGAACGAATACCAAAGGAGCGATAGATCCATGAGAAATCTTCACATCGCATTGACTTTGGACGCGGCGCTAGAGTACTATAGACGGGGTATCCGCCCTCCACTTCTCATGGTGATAGGCTTAAAAGAAGCGCTTTTGTGTGAACCGGGTTCGACCAGGTTCAATGCCCCTCAATGGGACCCGTGGCGACAAGACGCCGCACAGTGGCGAATGTCCGTAGAGCCGATTGTGGCAAGGATCAAATTGTCAACAGTTTC
>NW_024015012.1:0-505 GCF_000499745.2 Eimeria mitis | reverse complement strand
CTTTCTTCCCGTTCTACCTGCCAAGAACGTTTCCTTGGCTACCTGTCAGCGCTTTAAGCTGCTCTTGCTGTGAGGCAGATAGTGAGCTAACTTCGGCGCATATGCTTGAGCACGACGAAGATTGCAAACCATGGAGTGAAGGCTCTCACGCAAGAATGCGGTTTTTGTATTTTACCTCAAATTTATGTCTTTCGGCACAACTTGCTGTTTTATGGCGAGGCACTGATCCTGAGAGTGCGTGCCTCGGACCGCAAGGTAAATTTATCCAGGCGCAGTTCATCATACGCTGGTGACCGCGCAAGTGGAGAAGCGTGAAGCGCATTCTGAACAGTATACAATCGGTGAATTAGTAACTCCGTAGCTTCTTACCTACGGGCAGCCGCCTTTTAGCTGTGCTTGAATTGATCGGTAGGGCACTCCAAGCAGAGTGTGTGTTTTATCCAGAAAGTGAGTTGATGGGATTTGTCATACTGAATACTTGCTGTGGACTCTTAAGCTAATCTCT
>NW_024015011.1:0-505 GCF_000499745.2 Eimeria mitis | reverse complement strand
CTCCGTGAAGAAGAGCGCGCTCACAACGAGCGCCAAGGCAAAGCCAAAGGCTACTTCCAGATGTGAGTCTCACACCTGAGTGCTCGATTTATGTAGATCTGTGGTGTTCAGGAACACTAGCGTCGTTTTGCTGCGCTACCTTGCAGTGAAACTGGATTCGTTCCACCCAGTGAGTGCGCCTGCTTCTCTTCTAGCCCTGTTCGTAAGGAAAATAAGTGCGCTCTTCTGCTGTTTCTTTCAGCTAATTCCATGGCGTTGTCACACGCTGCCTCCTCTTCGCCAGCAAAGCCGAAGTCCTCAGTGAAGCGCAGCACCACAGGTACAGCTGGCGTAGATCGGGGGTCGATGAAGCGTGTGCCACGTGCTCCGTCAAGAACGAGCGTCGCGAAGGCAGAAAAGGCAGAAAAGCCTGCTTCTGCAAAAGGTGGGGAGGGTTCGAGACTCGTCAGGGTTGTAGAACCCGAGGGCCACTCCAGCCCAGCACCCACACCAAAGCCCACATCCT
>NW_024015007.1:0-505 GCF_000499745.2 Eimeria mitis | reverse complement strand
AGGATATTATATTTTGCAGCTGCATGCAGAAGCTCTGCCCGTATCAACTGAGAAAAGGAGATGAGGCTTCATGTTGTCTTTTACAATGTCCAAGTAAACCATACACAGCAACTTTGCGTGCACCCGCCAGAGTATTGAAGTCATCCGCGTTATGAAACGGAGTTTATAACACAATAGAGTTAATCTTTTATATCTTGTTGTCCTTCAGTTTGCAAACATTTCACCATGAGCAGGAAATTTATATTGTTGAAAGGTACAACAGCTGAGGAAAGCTGAATGCTTCTCATTGACCATCCATACGTTCAAGTTCAGCATTACAAATAAAAGTACTTTTTACTTCTTTTTATTTGTTCAGTATTTTTTAATCATATTATATAAAGTATATTCTATAATATCATAATACATCTTAATATTCCAGCGATATTCGTAGAAATACCTCTACTTAAAATAAGATTCATATTTTGTGGAGATGGCCGTCAAAGCATACGCTATACAGCGGCATCGC
>NW_024015006.1:0-505 GCF_000499745.2 Eimeria mitis | reverse complement strand
GCAGCAGCAAACAAAAGAACGAAAAGACAAAGCCTTGAGGCTACAATAATTTATTTTTGTGTTTCTGCTGCTGTGCATGCGGAAAGGAGACATCCGGGGGGGTGCCGCCTGAACATAAGCCAAAAAAAAGATACAGCTTGCTGCTGCTGCTGCAGCAGCAGCAGCAGCTGCTGCTGATGCAGGTGCTGCAGTTGCTGCTGATGCAGGTGCTGCAGTTGCTGCTGCTGCACCTGCTGTTGTTCGTCGTGGTGGGGCAGCAGCACAGCCCGCGTGGCTGCTGCTGCTGCTTCTACTGCTGTTGCTGCTGCTGCTGCTGTTGTTGCTGAAGGGCAGCATGCAGCTCAAGCAGTGCTGGTGTGTGTGTTTATTGGTGGGGTTGTTACAGCTAGCCAGGTTTATCTCTATGGCTAGCTAGCAGTGGAGGGGTTGTTGTTGTAGCTAGCGAGCTTTGTCTCCCTTCCCACATCTATACCTGGCTAGCTAGCTAGCTAGCTAGCTAGCTAGC
>NW_024015005.1:0-506 GCF_000499745.2 Eimeria mitis | reverse complement strand
CTACAACCCGCTTGGCATGAGTCATCGCCTCACCCTGACTGCCTCCTACTACGTATTCCGCAGTCCACACAGTGCAACATCAACCTACCAGGCCTGTCTGCCACAGCACATTTTGCTTTCCATATGCAGATCGTTCCTTCAAAAAGCCCGTGCCACTGAAGACCGAGGAAAAATGCGGTTAGACAAGTTCCCCCTTCTTGTCGACTGTCCTTTCCGATTGCACTTCCCTCACGTTGGACCGCAGGACAAACGTACGCGAGTGATAAGACAGTCTGAGGTGCAAATATTCTCACAAGTGCGGCAAGAAGATGGATTTGCCTCGCACGCTTCAGAATTCTGCATTATATCATTGTTGCTGAACGCTTCACACCGCTCTGCCTGCTAATTCTGTGCATACCATCTGGCAAAAGCAAGTCCCAGTCACATCGCCAAACAGGGCTTCGTCACACCGCGGCCAAATATCAGCGCACAAACACTGCATAACCCTGTGATGCTCACACATTCAG
>NW_024015004.1:0-506 GCF_000499745.2 Eimeria mitis | reverse complement strand
TATCGGATGTATTACTTTGCAGCCCGTGGGTTGCCACGTTGTTGTCTGGCCCCGTTTTCTTGGGAAGCAATATTCATATTTTAATTTTTGACCGATATACGGGGTCATGCGCTGCCCTACGGCTTGATCATCAATACTGCGTTGGCCTGTGATGTGTGTTTCTTTGTGTGGCAGTTGGAAGCCAGCATGCGCCGGCCTCGACGACCGACATTGTAGGCGAAGCTAAGCGTTGACACCTCTAGAACTGTGTGCAACTCCGAAAGGAGCATTCATCTTGTGCTTTGCTGACGTGTGCAGGTGTTGGCATGAGAGGCCGCATCTGTGCAGAGCGGCCGATCAATACCTCCCAATACCTTGCACGCGAAATGAGCATACCTTTAGACTACGGGCCTGTTGCATCCAGGCAGTAAGCAGACCGTATGGACAGCTGCTTAAGAGGCTGTTCGCGGGCCGTCTTGGAGATGCCTATGCTGTGATGCCGAGGTGGGCAGTTGTACGCCCGTGCT
>NW_024015003.1:0-506 GCF_000499745.2 Eimeria mitis | reverse complement strand
CAACTATAGAGCGCTGAAGCTTTCGTAGAACAGAAACAGCAGCAACAAGCGTCGCGTTCGGGCACTGATCGACGTGCCTTCAGAAACTACCGGAGTTCGCGCCACAATACCACGATCTTCCAGGGCAATACGCTGCTTCCCATGCTGTTTAAAGGATAAAGATATTCTTTCCAAATCTAAGAAAAACAACCTCAACATAGAAGGATTAGAAGCATCAGAAACGGAAGGAGCAGCATTAGCCGCTCTGCAGCTACAAGACGGACGAGACCCCCGATACGCGGCGCCCGCGAGTCCGCGCCGAACCGTCCCCGCAAGAAATCCGTTCTAAGGGGAATATACTTTTCGTTAAATGTGTACTCAAAGATCTCAGTAGTATCCATATGCTGCCTCCTTCGTCGTCGCTCCTGCATGTCTTCCCCCAGCGATCCCGCGCGTCCAAGCCGTGCTAGCATTGCCCGCTGGTCATCTGTTAGCATATGCTCTCTCAGGTCCCTAATCAAAAGTTC
>NW_024015002.1:0-506 GCF_000499745.2 Eimeria mitis | reverse complement strand
AAATTCCCATGTGTATTTCTTTCGGCACGAAACCATACACGTACTTGTAGATGCGTATGTGTCTCTGTGCTCGCGTGTATCTGTGCATGTGTGTGCTCCTGCGTGTGTATGTGTTTCTTTACGTGCGTGCGTTCGTTTGCGATGCTTGCAGACGGGCGCAAATAGGAAACGTAGTTTAATAGTTTTAAAGGCCCATTCCACCACATAGTAAATGATAATTCGCTTTGGTGAGTCCAGCCCTGTGCAATGGCCGGGGGCTTGTATGCGCCTGGAGGCAGTTCTGGCATCGAAGCCTTATATTAAGGGCAACAGCTGGGTTGGGTTTCTAGGAAACCCTCCAGAACACCATGGCCGACGAAACAACGAGCGCTACTGTGAGAATGCAATTGCGTTTGTGGGTCTGGGTAGCAGGCACCCTACTTTACTGGTCTCGCTTTTTCAAGTGGAAGGGATGCAGCCAAACAACGAATGAGTAACATGTAGGGTTGCGATAAGACTGCAGCTCC
>NW_024015001.1:0-506 GCF_000499745.2 Eimeria mitis | reverse complement strand
GATCTATAGAAAAAAAAGAAGAGACAGATGAGGAGACAGGTGAGGATACACCCCACACATCACATACAGCTGTTGCGGTGTATACGCAGCTACATAAAGGAGAAAAGGAGACAGAAAAGGAGACAGTTGTTTTAGGTTTAATAAAACAAATAGATGGATAAATATAAAAAGGAAAAGAAACACGAAAAAATACAACAACCCCACCAATACCTCTATTATAAAAGGAGACAGTTTGTCTAGCAACAGAACCAACAGCAACAGGAGAAGAAAAGGAGACAGTAAGAGGAAAGGAGACAGAAGCAGCAGCAGCAGCAGCAGCAGCAGCAGCACTAAAAGGAAGAGATACAGATACAGGTTCCCCCTGAGCTATAAACAACAGCTCTGCTGCTGCTGCTTCTCCTCCTGCTGCTGCTGCTGCTGCTGCTGCTGTTGTTGTTGCTGCTGCTGTTGGTTCTCCTGCTGCTGCTGCTGCTGCTGCTGCTGTTGCTGCTGCTGCTGCTGCTTCT
>NW_024015000.1:0-506 GCF_000499745.2 Eimeria mitis | reverse complement strand
CAGCAGCAGCAGCAGCAGCAGCAGCAGCAGCAGCAGCAGCAGCAGGGTTTTAGCTGTTGCCTGTCTGGGTGCTTGGTTCAGGTGTAATCGAAGGAATGCTGCAGCAGCAGACTCAGCAGCATCAACAGATGCAGCAGCAGCAGCAGCAGCAGCAGAAGCAGGTGGCTCTACCTCTGCTGCAGTTGCTGCTGCAGTTGCTGCTGTCGGCATACAGCAGCAGCAGCAGCAGCAGCAGCAAGAGGAGTCTGCTTTTGCTGCTGAAATGTGTGCTCTGTCGCTGCTGCGTTTTATCTGCGAAGAAAGAAAAAACCTACAAATGACCATCACCACTTTGCTGCTCGATCAATACGGTCAGCAGCAGCAGCAGCAGCAGCAGGAGCAGCAGCAGCAGCAGCTGCAGCAGCAGCAGCAGCAGCTGCAGCAGCAGCACCAGCAGCAGCAGCAGTAGCAGCTGCAGCAGCAGTAGCAGCAGCAGCAGTAGCAGCAGCAGCAGCAGTAGCAGTAGC
>NW_024014999.1:0-506 GCF_000499745.2 Eimeria mitis | reverse complement strand
TTCTTGACGGCATTCTCTGGTACGCATGCACCCGTTTTTCCGCAGCATTTTATGCTCAAGCTCGACATCGGTCCAGGCCCATGCACACTCATCTTGAAGGCATCCTTCAATTGCCATCGTGATCGATCATACGCAGTGTACCCCTCTGCAGTTCCTCCCGCCTGCTTACTGCCTGAACAGAGTAACGCTTAGACGGAGCAGAGTCGCCCATGTTTCCTCTCGCTTGTACTACAGAGGACTGACGCTTTATCGGTAGCTGTAAGATACACCTGTCAACCTCTGCAAGGAGCGAAGACCCAAATGCTCGCCACAACTCGAGCGCGCACTGCCTGAGCACAATGGCGCGAATACGGAGAACCATCTACCATCTACCCCTCTTCTCCTCGGTAGTTTGGCTCGGTAGTTTGGCTTTACAAGCAACCAGTAGCATCGGCTCGCCACTTCGAAGACACGCTAAAAGTATTCTGACTCTATACTGGCGATTTTCATTGTGGTGGAAGTCAAAG
>NW_024014997.1:0-507 GCF_000499745.2 Eimeria mitis | reverse complement strand
GGCAGCAGCTGCTCTTGCTGCTGCTGCTGCAGCTGCTGCTCTTCCATATCAGCAGCAGCTGGAGCAGCAGGAATGGCACGTAGAGCTGCTGCTTTCGCTCTTTCTAGGGATATCCCGCAGTGCGCAGGGGCCCCCACAATGGGGCCTCCTTCTGTGTCTTCTGCATTTTTGAAATAACTGAGAGCTGCTGCTAAAAGGGAAGGACTGGTGAGGCCCATGCCGCTGTAGGCACGAAGGATACGCTGCAGCAGCAGACATCGCAACCGTAGCCACTGATGCAGCAATAGCAGCAACAGCAGGAGCTGCAGCAGCAACCGCAGCTGCAGCAAGAGCAGTTGCATCGACACTAACTGGCTGTAGCTTTTTCTGCTACACATGCTGCCGCAGCATATGCCGCTGCTGCAAAGCAGCAGCAGCAGCAGCAAAAAACAGCACAGCAAGGCTACAGCTTTACTTACCAGCAGCTGCTGCAGAGACACCTCAGATGCTGTTGCATCGGCTATGAGG
>NW_024014996.1:0-507 GCF_000499745.2 Eimeria mitis | reverse complement strand
TGACTGATGAATAATGTGTGGTGCTGCGCACTCATCAATCTTCGCAGTCCGACGCTACCCCGCTCCAAATCTTGGAACAAATACGTTAGAAAAACAGGAAGGCGACGTGTGTGAGGCTGACTGCACGCACTTTGCGGCACATGTACAACGGTACCAAGAGGGCGGCCAAGCTGGAAATAACCTTCCATCCCTACACGTAGCCGTTCACCAGTCCTAGTAGGCGACGCTCCCGCATAATACACATGTTGCGTTTTGAGACACACCAAAGCGGACACGTCCTAGCTCGATGGGCAATACAGCTTCTGCCTAGGAATTATGCTACCAAAATGCCAGGTCGAACAAAAAATCCGCGCATGCGCCAGGAGCTTCAATGGAACCGCATTCGGCCTGCGAATCAAGCAGTGTGCCTCCCCTAACGTGCTCTCCCAAGTCAGAAAAAACAGGGCAAACAAGCATTCAAAAAGCAGACTTGGAAGCGAATGTATGCGTACCTCCTGGGTTGGTTCA
>NW_024014995.1:0-507 GCF_000499745.2 Eimeria mitis | reverse complement strand
GTCGTCTGGGTCTAGTTTGCGGCATGCGTGAATGCGCACAGGAAGTGAGCCCTGGAGGCATCCGTTCGGATGGTGAAAATAAGAAAGATCTATTTTCGCCAACAAGGTTTGGGAAAGTGTAGCGGGGAGCAAGCCGATCGTCATCGAGACGTCGAGCGGGGGAGCTGTGATTGGTTGCAGCACGTTAGGGGGAAGGGCGCCCTGCACACCGACATGCTTTTCGGTTTCACTCCAGGACAGCAGCGAAGCACACAGCGTCTGCGGCATGCGCGCAGCAAGGGATGAACGTTTCTGTCTGCATGCGTGTGAGCAGCGAGGAATGGCAGGTCATGTCTACGTGCGAATGGCGTAGGTCGACCGTTGTAGCGGCGCGGACACTGTGGGGATGGGGGAGGGGCGGCGTGACGCGCGGCAACAGGCGGGGGAATAGTAGGGCATTCCAAGTTGCTGAGGATGTTTCTAGGCGCATGCGGGTGCAGGCCCTAGCGCATAGTTGGAGGCGGCGGC
>NW_024014994.1:0-507 GCF_000499745.2 Eimeria mitis | reverse complement strand
GATATTCAAACTACATGGACGCCGAGGGAGAAGCTGCGAGAGCTGCGGTGTGAACGAGATCTGCTGCAGCGCAGCAAGCAGCAGAAGCTCAGGCCAGAGAAGCAAAACAAGCTGCAGCAGTGCATGCGCGAGTGCTGCAGCAGCAAGAAGAGCAGCTGCAGCAGCAGCAGCAGCTGCTGCTGCAGAAGGAAGAGATGCTGCAAGAGGCAAACATAACAGCAAGACGACGAGAGAAGGAGCTCGAGAGAAAGGTAGAAGACTACGCAGAGCGGTGAGGCCCCCAAACCCTAAACCCTAAACCCTAAACCCTAAAACACTAAACCCTAAACCCTAGCCCGCTCCCTTGAACAGTGGAGGCAGCTGGGCCCCCTTGTCATTACCCTCGCTCTTTCTACCCCTCCTCCTGCTGCTGCTGCTGTTGCTGCTGCTGCTGCTGTTGCTGCTGCTGCTGCTGCTGTTGGTGCTGCTGCTGCTGCTGCTGCTGTTGCTGCTGCTGCTGCTGCTGCT
>NW_024014993.1:0-507 GCF_000499745.2 Eimeria mitis | reverse complement strand
TGCTGCTGCTGCTGCTGCTGCTGCTGCTGCTGCTGCTGCTGCTGCTGCTGGTGTGTTGCTGCTGTTCATGTGCTGCTGCATCTAATTCAAATGTAGAGTGAGAATCGAACCACTCATCATCAGAGCGTTGGCACTCTGCTGCTGCTGCTGCTGCTGTTGCTGCTGCTGCTGCTGCTGCTGCTGCTGGTCTTGCTGCTTCTGCTGCAGCTGCTCCCCGCTCCGGAGCAGACTCAGGGCGCTCAGCAGCAGCAGCACCAGCAGCAGCAGCAGCAGCAGCAGCAGCAGGGGCGTCTTGGGTGCCCCTTGGTGTATGGGGGTGTTCAGCTGCTGCTGTTGTTGCAGCAGCAGCAGCAGCTGCTGCAGCAGCAGCAGCAGCAGCAGCAGCATCAATGGCTGCTTCTGCAGATGTGAATGAAGGATATTCTGCCTGTAGTGCAGCAGCAGCAGCAGCAGCAGCAGCAGCAGCAGCAGTTTCTGTTTGGGTATCATCAGCAGCATCCGTCTCAG
>NW_024014992.1:0-507 GCF_000499745.2 Eimeria mitis | reverse complement strand
TGCTGCTGCTGCTGCTGCTGCTGCTGCTGTGTAGCCCCAACAGACTCAGCCAGGGAGCAGCCTGCGGGGTTTGTGCTTCTTGCTGCAGCAGAGCAGCAGCAGTAGCAATGTCGTGCGGCCTCGTTATCTTCATATTGTCTCCGGTTGTCTGCAGCACCACAGCTGTATGTACACCGTTTGGCGGTGGTGGAGCTGCTGCTGCTGCTGCTGCTCCTGCTGCTGCTGCTGCTGCTGCTGCTGCTGCGAGACTTGGTCGGTGCTCTGCTCTTTCAGGACCTGCTGCGGTTGTTTCTGTTGATGCTGCTGCTGCTGTTGCTGCTGCTGCAGGCAGCAGCTGCAGCAAAGACACGTCGTCTGTGATGCCCTGGAGAGTATATTCTATGCTATGAATCCGCCGCTGCAGCAGCAGCAGCTGCTGCAGCTGCTGCTGCTGCACCTGCTGCTGCTCCTGTTGCTGCTGCTGCTTGGAGTAGTCTTTGTGCTGCTCCAACAACGGTTGCTGCTGCT
>NW_024014991.1:0-507 GCF_000499745.2 Eimeria mitis | reverse complement strand
TATATATATATATATATATATATATATATATATATCTGCGTTGTACATATGCATGTGCATGCATGTGTACATTGTTTCCTTGTCTAACCCTAAATAATAAAAAGAAAAAAATAAAAATAAAAATAAAAATAAAAAAAAGAAATGAAGATAAAACTCAATAGGGGTTTTGTCTGCTGTCTATACACCTGAGAGCAGAATTTTTGGGTTTGTATTACCCACCAACCCCACCAATAAACACAGTCTCTTTATATTGTAAATACAAACAAAATAAAAACAACAACATGCATGCATGCATGCATGCATGCGTTTTTCTTGTTTTTCTTTATATACACACACTTATACAAATCATTGAAGCAACACATATCTAGAGTAATATATTTGTAAATATTTATTTTATTATATATACTATATATATGTAGTATTGTATATATCTATAAATAAATAAATATATATATATATATATATATATATATATATATATATATATATATAAATTATTTTTTCTGT
>NW_024014989.1:0-507 GCF_000499745.2 Eimeria mitis | reverse complement strand
TCAAGCGCTGGACAGGCGGCGCATCCAACAAGACCCTACACAGCGTACAACCAGAAGCCAGTGGTCAGCGGGCGCTGTAGCAGGCATTCAGCCCCAAGCCATACATGAAACGTACAGGCTGCAGAAAGAACAAATCATTCGCCACCCCGTAGATACGAATACATTCAGGTAGTGACAGAATGTGACGGGATGCAGTCTTCATTCGGCACCACTCACTGGAAAGAGCGACGTGTCCACCACTCCCATGCGCCGCCTGCCACGAGGCAAGGCGAGACGTGACATCCTGTGTAACCAGAAGCAGTACTCCCATTCGGCACGCTCACCAAGAATGCACCGTGGACTGCAAACATGAGGAGGCAAAGCAAAAGATTCCATCATCGAGAAAATACAGGATCCAGTCCTACAATGGGTGCGAACCCAACGCAGCCCAAACCGTCCCGCTAACGGAGATGCTACGAACTTTCCCGCGGACAAATCATTTCTGCAGACTCCACCAAACAACGCCGA
>NW_024014987.1:0-507 GCF_000499745.2 Eimeria mitis | reverse complement strand
TGCAGCCTGTTGTGCTCCGCTGTAAAGACATTACTTGTGAGCGCAACGAACGCGTATTCTGACACCCTTGTCATACACATAACTACGGACTACACTGCCTCAGAATTGCTAGCTCGGAGCATCTTCTTTCGGCTGTGTAATACATACTCCTTTTGGGGGTTCATATGTATCGTAGGCTGCTGCGCATGCACTGCAGACTCAGTCGCTCTTCCCCAGGAAGGCAGATGCCTCTCCAGATCATGCCAGAAACTGTGCACATGTCGAAAAGGAAGTGGTAACAAAACGGACGATGAACGTAATGAACCACCGAAACTAAGGAAGGATATTTTGTGTCTCGATGGCTTAGAGCTCGTATTCAACCCAGGAGACTGCGGTATGTCTTAGACGCTTTCGTTTGTTTACGCCTGAGCCCTATTGCCACTAACATCTACACTGCATACGACAAGGGTCGTGACAAATGAACAGCAGTCAGACACGAAAAGTACGTTTCCCTCATGTCTCTCTGTG
>NW_024014986.1:0-507 GCF_000499745.2 Eimeria mitis | reverse complement strand
CTCTGAAATACACTGGCTGGAATGGAGCAGTTGCTCACCGGCGCTTACAATGTAGGGAAAAGATGATTTGCTTCTGCTCGCATCGCCGGTGGGTTGCCTCAACAGTGACCACTGGTCCTCCTGAGCCCACCGGGGGGGGTTCCAATGTGACTCCAGGATACCTCTCATAGACAGTAGAGCAGGATAACTCGAACGGAATGAATAGCTTTAACAAACGCACAATAAAGTGGATGAGTAAGGATGTGCACATGGATTGATCAGCGAAGCTTGAAGCTACGATGCTTGCCCGTGTTTGTCCCAGCGGAGTGGGGCGGGTGCGCGTCTCCCCTCCCAGTTCGAAATAGTGAAATAGTGTCTCGCCGCCCCAGCAATCCGCCACACTCCCTGAATGTTTGAAAATTCATATTCTCTCCAAATTGACGTTTGCGGCGTTCCAGCGTATGAGACGCCAGTGCCAACGGTTTTCAGAGTACGCCGGGTCTTCATCACATCGGCGGAGCACGTCCT
>NW_024014985.1:0-507 GCF_000499745.2 Eimeria mitis | reverse complement strand
CTGCTGCAGCAACACCCCCCTCGGGGTGTCTCCAGTCTCTGCGGCTGATGCTGGGAGGAGACTCCTCCGGCAGCTCCGGTGGGGGCTCAGGCAGCGCAGCAGCAAGAGCGAGAATTTCTGTTAGCCTGCACACAAACCCTAAACCCTAAACCCTAATAAACCCTAAAC
Organism: Eimeria mitis; assembly: GCF_000499745.2. Classification (NCBI taxonomy): domain Eukaryota; phylum Apicomplexa; class Conoidasida; order Eucoccidiorida; family Eimeriidae; genus Eimeria; species Eimeria mitis. The sequence continues at coordinate 339 of NW_024014985.1, read as the reverse complement.
CCTGATAAACCCTAATGTAGGTGAAGATATAGGGAGCAGCAACACACGAAAACGGATGTGCTGCTGCTGCTGCTGCTGAAGCAGCAGCAAAGTGTCTCCTTTCAGCAGCAGCAAAGTGTCTCCTTTCAGCAGCGGCAAATTGTCCCCCTTCAGCAGCAAACTGTCTCCTTTCAGCGGCAGCAAAGTGTCTCCTTTCAGCAACAGCAAAGTGTCTCCTTTCAGCAGCAGCAAAGTGTCTCCTTTCAGCAGCAGGAAAGTGTCTCCTTTTGACCTGATTGCCTGTGCTTTTGTCTCCTTCAGCACCCGCCTGAAGCATTCAGGGCAAGGCTCTCCTGGTGG
>NW_024014984.1:0-507 GCF_000499745.2 Eimeria mitis | reverse complement strand
GTTACGATTGTGTGGTTTTTCCTTGAGGCCCTTATTCTTGTGTTAGCTTGCGGGAATCCGCTTTATTTGTCGGACGGCGACAATGTTTTGTTCAAGGGCGAATTCGTAACTTGGCTTGGGCGAAACAGGTTACCCTGTGTTCAGTTCGCGCTGGTGGATGTGAGGTTTACAGTGGCTTTTGCCTCCTCTCCAAGGGCAGAATTGCATGTCTTGGCCTGTTTCTATTTGCAGTTGCAATGTAGTCTACATTTTCTGTGAGCGTGTGTCGAGATGATGGTGGTTTGGCTGCACACTGGAGCAGACCTCGCCATGCCTCGTCGACAGCTGTGCATTGAATTGATGGTATGGATACATTGGCCTTTCGACTGACTAGCGCCCGATTCGGGCTCTACTGGACTGCTACCTGCTGAATGCATATGCATTCGCAGAGCAAGAAGTGGCCTTTGTTCTGCTTTCAGCCTGTGCGTTTACTGCTTAATTTATAACTGAATGCCTGCGCAGTGGCGT
>NW_024014983.1:0-508 GCF_000499745.2 Eimeria mitis | reverse complement strand
TGCCCATGGAAGTGATCAGGTGAACTGGCGTGGTCGAGTTGTCTTTCATAAAATTGCTGCTTGAGCCTGCTCTACGTCGCAGTGGACGCATCGTTCGAGACAACGTGAGTACAGCAACACCGATGTGATTCCGATGGACCTGAAGCTTGTGCGCTGCTGCCAAGCGCCCACAGCGCCCTCTCGCTGCAGGCAGGGGGTGTTCAAAACTGGAGTTTCAGGGTTCATGGGCGGTTGGTCAAACGCAAGGGCCGGAGAGGCTTGGTTTCCTTTGCATTTGAAGGACATATCAGTAATAAGTGGTTACAGCCTGCTTGGCACTGCACGCGACCGGGGAGAATTGGGTAGAAACAGCGGCATTTTTTGTGCGTTTTGGACCTCTGTAACTGTGCAGCGATGCTTGGACGGCTGTGCCTGCATTTGGTATGGCTGCCAGTCGTGGCGCGCGGAACCAAACTGCAAAGCTGAAGCGCTGTTTCAATAAGCGAACATCGGCGTGTGTTAATGCGTT
>NW_024014982.1:0-508 GCF_000499745.2 Eimeria mitis | reverse complement strand
TCCACGACCCAGGACGCGCGACAGTTCCGCAGCGCCACCCAGTCCTCAACCAACATCGGCCTCGCACACATCTTCAGTCAAGCGACTCGGCATATACCACCGTCGGAACCTTCACAAAAATACCCATACATAAAAATGCAAAAGCAAGCTTGATAGCCATGCCACGAGAAAACCCACGACAGACGAGAGTGTTTGTAGAGACGGTCTGTGCGGATGCGCCCAGCTTGTGTCATGATATTTTAATGTGCCGGGCGACGCGTCGAAAGCCTACGGCTACCCCACTGGTGCAGCTCTCGAGATACAACGGATGTGAATAAACTTTGAGCAACTCTATTTGCTACGGCCGTTGCCACCACATGGAAAGTCACTGATGGATCCTGCTGTCTGCTCATGAAGCAAATATGCTGGTGTTGATTGGGACGCGTTAGCGCACCCTTAAAGCTGGGATGCCACAGTGAGCATCTCGCGCCTCATCTGTCGCCTTCGTTGGAGCTCGTACAGGCAAGCC
>NW_024014981.1:0-508 GCF_000499745.2 Eimeria mitis | reverse complement strand
GAACTTTTGATTAGGGACCTGAGAGAGCATATGCTAACAGATGACCAGCGGGCAATGCTAGCACGGCTTGCAGGCGCGGGATCGCTGGGGGAAGACATGCAGGAGCGACGACGAAGGAGGCAGCGCCTGAATACTACTGAGATCTTTGAGTACACATTTAACGAAAAGTATATTCCTCTTCGAACGGTTTTCTTGCGGGGACGGTTCGGCGCGGACTCGCGGGCGCGGCGTATCGGGGGTCTCTTCCGTCTTGTAGCTGCAGAGCGGCTAATGCTGCTCCTTCCGTTTCTGATGCTTCTAATCCTTCTGTGTTGAGGTTGTTTTTCTTAGATTTGGAAATAATATCTTTATCCTTTAAACAGCATGGGAAGCAGCGTATTGCCCTGGAAGATCGTTGTATTGTGGGGCGCGAACTCCGGTAGTTTCTGAAGGCACGTTGATCAGTGCCCGAACGCGACGCTTGTTGCTGCTGTTTCTGTTCTACGAAAGCTTCAGCGCTCTATAGTTG
>NW_024014980.1:0-508 GCF_000499745.2 Eimeria mitis | reverse complement strand
GCTGCTGCTGTTGCTGCTGCTGCTGCTGCTGTTGCTGCTGCTGCTGCTGTTGCTGCTGCTGCTGCTGCTGGCTGATGCGATAGAAAGAAACAGAAAGGGAGACAAACAAACAAAACCAGGTAGACACAAAGCAGAAGAAAGGCGAAGCAGCATGCTGCTCTCAGCTGTATGTACACTGCAACACTTCGTGCGGTGAATACTGTCGTTACCTAGGGTTTAGGGTTTAGGGTTTAGGGTCTAGGGAGAAGCCGTGGCTTGTTGGTGGATGGTGAGTGCTGAAGGGTTTTTAGGGTTTAGGGTTTAGGGTTTAGGGTTTAGAATTTCCCTTCGAGGCCTTCGGTATGCCTGAAGAAAAAGGGCTAGGGTTTAGGGTTTAGGGTTTAGGGTTTAGGGTTTGCTTTTGCTCGGCCTCATAGTTTTGGTGCAGCGCGGTGATGTTTTTTTTTTTTGTTGGTTTTGTTTTTCTTGTTGTGTTTGTTGTTATATTTAGCTCTTTTTATTTTACTTT
>NW_024014978.1:0-508 GCF_000499745.2 Eimeria mitis | reverse complement strand
TGCTCCCTTTAGGTACAGTGCTAAAGGCTGTGAAAAAGCAGATTGCTAACCACAGCGCCTCGGTGCATGCAGAGGCTCCCCTTTTGCAGCTACAGCGACAGACGGATGAACAGCTGATGCAGCTGCTGCAGCAGCATTTGCAGCAACTCCAGCAACAGGTGCAGCAAATGCAACAGCAGCAGAAGCCACGAATTCGGGTGGGTGTTCTCGCAGATGCAGCAGCATGCACGCAAATCGAGCAGCAGCAGCAGCAGTTTAAGAAGGAACCTGCTGCTGCTGCCCTGAGGATTCAGTGGCTGATGCATGCTTGTGCATGCGCAAATGCAGCAGCGCCGCAGACCCCTGAGCAGCTTCTGTGTCTGCTCCAGGATGTGGGCTGTCTGCTGCGGACAGCACAAATTGCTCTGGAGCAGAGAGTTGCAGCTGCAGCAGCGGGAGCTGCAGCCGCATCTCCAGCTCCTGCAACTACTGCAGCAAACACGGCACCAACACATTTAGACACGTCAAT
>NW_024014977.1:0-508 GCF_000499745.2 Eimeria mitis | reverse complement strand
CTCCCGGCTCTCATGTACTCGACAGCAGCACTACCTGCACCAGATGTATGTTGAATGCGATGCCTCCGCCCGTGTGCACACCCGGTCTGAAGCGTCTAGCAACACAGCTTCCGGCTGTGCCTTCACCTGCCGGCAGCATTACTTAGCACACCTCGTAACATACATTAAGCATTTGCATACGCGTAGCCACCATTTTGGAGGCTACGCGTATCTGCTGCATGTGGTTCCTGACTCACTCTCTAGGTCAATGCAACAGTTGAGAGCTGGGGGCCGCGCTTCTGGCTACTCCTCAAAACTGTCCAATATACCTCACTGCGGCATAATGCCCTGCTTTTCAGGAGCTCCACGTGTCAGGTGACCTCCACTAACTGCCCAATTCGCGCGCCGCCCTCCGCCCTTACCAACAAGCGAACATTTCTCTCAAAATGCCTGCGGATACTAAAACGTTAGTCAAAGGGACGAGCCAACCGTGGCTTCCCTCCGTTCCTTGCCGCATTCCAGAAATGCA
>NW_024014976.1:0-508 GCF_000499745.2 Eimeria mitis | reverse complement strand
GCGCTGGAAGTAATGACGGAGAGACACAAAGGGTGCACATCCCGTGGGAGGGATACTAATAGGCTGTTCTAAACTGACGCAGCATCTAACTCCGTCACCTCATGCACTGCAAACTCACAAATACGATCCATGGTGCATCAGCTTTCCGCACCTCCACGCTGTTCGCGACCAGAGGAGGCCAAGCATTTGTTACATATTCAGTTGTCTCAGCCGGCACACAATGACGTCCACCTGTTCACAAGGGGACAGACTGAGCAAAGGCAGACCCAACCTTGGTAGCCACGCCAAGGGGAAGCCCAAGCCCATGCACTTGCCTCAAAATCCAAATCCAAATCTTGCTCCTTGCGAACTCAGAGCTACACAGCAGCGCCACGACGCACGAGCTTTGGAAACATATGCAAGAGGTTTGCTGAGCTGCCCATGTGCTTGACGCCACGAGGAAAAGCCAGAGACGGCCTGCTGCAAATTTGGCAACCCAACATAGATCCAAGGCCACTTTGCTCAAACC
>NW_024014975.1:0-509 GCF_000499745.2 Eimeria mitis | reverse complement strand
ACCGTGCGTTGAAAGGCCGTTGGGTATCCCTGGCGTCGGCCTTAACATTCGAGTGCTATGTGGGCGTGTGCAGGACTAAACGTGACGTGCAGAATGTGTCAGTGGAAGTGAATGTGGTTTTTGCGGAAGCTGTGCAGCGTCAAAGATTCAGCTAGTCACAAAGGCAAGGTGGCTAGTACGCTTTCACGTGCTTCGTAAGAGCCGTTGAAATCTTAAAGTGTTTGCGCATGGGAATATCACAGCGTGGTAGTACCTGTTGAGCAGAGTTGCAATCCGGGTGTGACGGTCGCGCGGCCACTGGGGGCCACGGAAACGCCTTGGGGGAAGCATAGCACAGAACTGGGCTGCGGGCTGACGCATTGACAACCCTTGCTCTTCTGTCAATAAACTGCCAAATTCAGCGGCGTTGATACGCTCAGCTTATTATGCAGCTGAGGAGCGCATTTGCATTTTCGTGGCCGCCAGAAAACTCCAACTGAATATGCGGACGACGTGTGCATCGCCATTGT
>NW_024014974.1:0-509 GCF_000499745.2 Eimeria mitis | reverse complement strand
GCTGCTGCTGCTGTTGCTGCTGTGGTCTTGAAGAGGAGGGTTAAATGGAGCAGCAGCAGCAGCAGATGTTGCTGCTGCTGCTGCTGCTGCTGCTGCTGCATTCAGGGCTACAGGTGAGAGGAGAAGACAAAGCCGCAGCTTATGCAGCAACGCCCCCGGCGGTGCTGCATCTGCTGCTGCTGCTTCTTCCTCCCAGAGCTGCAGCAGCAGCTGCTGCTGCTGCTCTTCCTGCTGCAGCAGCAGCGTGTCGGGGGGAGGAGGCAGCAATCGCAGCAACAGAGCTGGTGACTGCAGCAGCAGCAGCAGCGGCGCCTTTGCTGCTTGCTGCTGCGGTGTTTCCAATATACGAATCACGATGTCGCTCCTGCTGCTGCTGCTGCTGCTCCTGCTGCTGCTGCTGCTGCAGCTGCTGCTGCTGCTGCTCTCGCTGCAGCAGCACATGTCTAGATGTAGGGAATGCCCACGCAGTGCAAAGTGCAGCAGCATCCAGAGAGAAGCAGCAGCAGCAG
>NW_024014973.1:0-509 GCF_000499745.2 Eimeria mitis | reverse complement strand
CGTAACGCTGTACATAGCTCTTGATCTTGTTGGGGCGTTGAACTCGAGGTGCGCACTGTGCCATGGTTTGCTTGCCGTTTACTGTGTTGGGCAGTAGGTGTGATGATTCACAGGATGTGCGGACATTGCCGTCTTTGGCCTCTCCATACACACCTGTGGTTCAAGATACGTTGAAAACTTGGCGCTGGTTTCATCCCTTGACCAGCTCAATAGAGCAAGGAGTACTTAGAGCGGAGGCTCCAAGGCGCAATAACAGTGATTGAATGGTGCGCGGCGGTAGATGTGTTGGCTCACTGAAGGCGCGCTCGTTTCATGCTATTCCCAGTATATAAACGGTGGTGGACTGAGATGCGTTCGAATATAGAGAAGCGGCCAGCTCTAGCTCCCGCGTTTTTAGGAAGCGAGATGTGTAGCGAGAGCGACACGGCGCGGTTTTGATGCAGGGATTGTGGCCGGTGATGGAGTGTTGAACGCGAGGTGCGCACTGTACCATGGTTTGCTTACCATCT
>NW_024014971.1:0-509 GCF_000499745.2 Eimeria mitis | reverse complement strand
TCTTTCTTTGTTGTTTATTGTTATATTTATTTATTTTACTATTTATTTTATTTTTATTTATTTTATTTTTATATATTATTATTTATTTAGTTATTTATTTTATAATTTTTTAATTTTTTATTTATTTTATTATTTATTTTATTTTTATTTTTTGTTTTATTATTTATTTTATTATTATTTTTTATTATTTATTTTATTATTTATTTTTTATTTATGCATTTTATTATTTATTCTTTATTTATTATATTATTTTTTGTTTTATTATTTATTATTATTTATTTTATTATTTATTCTTTTTTTATTTATTTTATTTTTATTTATTTTAGTGGTTTTTATTTTTTTATTATTTAATGTTATTTTTATTTATTTTATGATTCTGTATTTTTGTTTATTTTATATTTATTTGTTTTTGCTTTTATTATAATTATTTATTTTTATATATTTTTTTATTTGTTTTTATTTATATTATATTTGTTTATTTATATTATATTTATTTATTTTATACATAT
>NW_024014970.1:0-509 GCF_000499745.2 Eimeria mitis | reverse complement strand
ATGAAACTCTTTCCCTATAGTCCAGGCGTAAGCGAACAGATACAGTACACTAACCCTCACTGTTATATTTGCTTTTTTGGGGTTTATATACTTTAAATGCTAGGGTTTAGGGTTTAGGGTTTAGGGTTTAGGGGGGTTTGTATTGATGTTGCCCCTATAGTCCAGGCGTAAGCAAACCAATACAGCACGCAAAGAAAAGAGGAATTAACTACTACTCCTCGGAGAGATCGTTGTTTTGGGGTGTATACTTGAAAGTCTAGGGTTTAGGGTCTAGGGTTTAGGGTTTAGGGTTTAGGGTTTAGGGTTTTGTTTCTGCAGGATGAAAAAGATATGAAATCTCAGTTTGAGTTGGCGAGATCTTTTCTAAGACAAGTCATAGACAAGGGGCGTCAACTTCACGACAGCGACGGCGAGGGCCTCTCCGAGGATGAACCCGGTGAGGGATCAACTAAACTTTCTGTTGCTGCTGCTTCTCTTCCTGCTGCTATTGCTGCTGCTGCTGCTGCTGC
>NW_024014969.1:0-510 GCF_000499745.2 Eimeria mitis | reverse complement strand
GGGTTGCTGGTTTGCAGCTCAAGTCTAAACTCTCCATCTAAGACAAAAACAACGGGACCCTAAAACCGCATGCAAAGAATGCCTGCGTTTTCCGTGTGGTTCTGCAGCACCGCGCCAAGTTCAACCCCAGCAACAGGCCTTAAACCCTAAACCCTAAACCCTAAACCCTAAACCCTACGAATACAGCTGAGACTGATTCAGGGTTACGGGCGGCCCGCCTCTCCTGCTGAACCCTAAACCCTGGCCCGTTGCGTGTACACCTGAGACGCGCCAAAGGCTGCAGCTCAGCTGTATATACAGCAACGCCTCGATCAGCCAGAGAAAAACTATAAGGACGGAGCCGCCAGCCCCGGGGGGCCCCTGAGCCGAAAGGGTGTTTCAATCACTGAAATAAAAAAACAGGAAAAAGCCAAAGGGAATAATTAAAGAAAAATAGAAACGGATTCGAGCGTGTGAGCTCGAGCTTCCTTTCCTTTAGTTGCATAACTGCATCTCAGGTGTATGTACACC
>NW_024014968.1:0-510 GCF_000499745.2 Eimeria mitis | reverse complement strand
GTCTGGTTGCTGCAGTCTGCTGTTCAGCCTCATTGAGTTGGTGGAGAGATGCTACACCCTGGCCCAACTATCTGTCAACACAACAGCGCCAAGACCTCCCAAGGGAGCCGTTCTTGCTTTTGTCGTTAGTGGTAGGTTTAGGCTCACTGTCGGTTGCACCTGCAACAGGCTTCCGTCAGTTCAGCTTGGACTCCTGCGGTTGAACTCCAAACATCTGCGTCATGAGTTGATTTAGTCAACCAAATCTGCTGAGCATGAACATGATGGCATTTCCGTTATTACTAGTGTATTGGAAGGAAGCTGTATCATTTTAGCTTCGAAGTAACGCCATACCATGAAGTCGTTTGGGGCTCGTGTTCTTGTGCACAGGCCATCTGATTTTTCCCCTGTTTTGCATAGCCCTGACTGTGCACATCAGACGCATTCCGGAGGCTATTATCCTCGTCATATCTGTTGGGTCAGGTGTGGTGGCATCAGTGGGCCTGTCTGTCATGGGGTGGGAATTCAGGT
>NW_024014967.1:0-510 GCF_000499745.2 Eimeria mitis | reverse complement strand
CAAGAAGCCGTCCCAGTCCCAGGGCTCGAATGCACAGCGTGGCAGGAGCAAGGCCAGCGTCTACAAGCCGGGCTGGAAAAGAAAAGGGAAAAGCACACCAGCTCAAACATACATTCTGGAAATAAATTGCAATCCAATGAAAGGCTCGAAGACGACCAGTTCGTCTCAGGCAATGGGCGCATTAACAATTGTGTGCTGTCCAGTGCGAATCCTGCAGACCAACCAAAGTCGGCCTGCAGACGCAGCAATCATGATCCATATAAACGGCTTCATACGTTCCGACTAGTGGCGAAACGCCTAGCATACTAATCAGCTGGTTCGCAAATCGCAGATCGCACGAGGTCTAGGTCGGGGGGCCTTTCGAAAATTGAGGCTGTGCCTATAACTGGTTGTGGCCTGAGTGCATTCCTGAAGATCGAACAATGAGAGCCGAGCTCGCCGAACGCCATGCAGGAATTGTGCGCTCCTCCCCAAACCACCTTGTGCCATTTTCACGCTGAATCGCCAAAA
>NW_024014966.1:0-510 GCF_000499745.2 Eimeria mitis | reverse complement strand
CATCTGATTATACACATAGACAAACTTTCAGAGAACAGGTACTTTATTTTATTTTATTTTATTTTGTTTTGTTTGTTTGTTTGTTTGTTTTATTTTATTTGTTTTATTTATTTTGGTTTTTTTGTGTTTTTTTACTTTTTTATTTTGTCTTTTTTTCGTTTTTGTCTTTATATCTAATTATACACACAGACAAACATTCAGACAACAGGTATTTTATTTTATTTTATTTTGTTTTTTTAGTTTGTTTGTTTTATTTTATTTATTTTAGTTTTTTTTGTGTTTTTACTTTTTTATTTTTTTCGTTTTTTTGTCGTCATTTCATCTAATTATACACACAAACAAACCTTCAGACAACAGGCAATTGACTTCATTTTATTTATTTAATTTATTTTGTTTTTATTTATTTTATTTTTATTTATTTTATTTTTATTTATTTTATTTTTATTTTATTTTATATAGAATGTATTTTACTTAGTTTTTTGTTGTTTTTTTTTTAATTTTTTAATTTTT
>NW_024014965.1:0-510 GCF_000499745.2 Eimeria mitis | reverse complement strand
TCGTAGAAGTTAAGCGTACAGCCACTCAACAAGCCAGGCAGACGACGGCATCTTGCCCTGCGAAAACATTAACCAATAGTCTGAGTGTAGTTGTCTTTCCTGTGTGAAAAGCGCAGCGCTGCCTATATGTTGTGTCGTGTTTCTTATGCTATCTGTAGGTGAGTGAATGCTTTCGATTTTATACATTGGAGCCATCCGCGCCGTGGCAGCGCGTCGTTTATATTACTTCACGCCCTGAGTGCTCGTACAAATATGGTTGTAACAGTAAAATTACTTACCTAAAGATTTCGCCGGAAGCGGACATGCTTATTACGAAGTGAAGCTTCCGCTGTACTAGTGACACCACTGCCTCCCAACCATCAGAAGGGTTAGCTGGTTCCGGCTTTTCAGGTGATCTCACTTGAAACGAAAGTTTTTCTCTATCCGACTGGTCAAACAGTCCAAGGATCTCCCCTGCAGTTGGTGCACACGCTAAACAAATACTAGTATACTGCGGGTCATGGCTAAAAA
>NW_024014964.1:0-510 GCF_000499745.2 Eimeria mitis | reverse complement strand
TGCCTCCAGAACTCGCAGCTTCTGCTTGGCCGACTGATCTGCCTGAAATCCATCATCGAAGCATAAATGGGCCCACTGTCTTTTTCAGCTATATATGCATCATGCTGTCTGCAACAGCTGAGCCAGAGTCGTTTAATAATGCATTATTTAATAACACTAAACGCTGAGTAGCAACTGCACCCTGGCAGCCCTATCCGCGGCTCTGTAGAGAGGGCAGCGATAGGCTAAACCCTAAACCCTAAACCCTAAACCCTAAGCCTTTCGCGGATTTGCAATAACGATAATAAAGGCGCCCGGTGGAGTTGGTTGCAGGGACTCCCTATCCATGTATCTGTGATTGGAGCTTGTTGAGGCAATCGAACGTTTCACTACATAGACTGCATTGCCGCGCCTTCAGCTACTTCTATACGGTTACTGCATGTACTACATTGCTGCTTATCCAGGTTCTTCTATAATGTTATTGCAGATGCTGCATTGTTGTTGCTTCAGTTCTGTCTGCCTCACCCCTGC
>NW_024014963.1:0-510 GCF_000499745.2 Eimeria mitis | reverse complement strand
CCCCCCAAGGCAAGGAGGAGCTGCTGCTCTGCGCTGCTGCTGCAGCCTTCATCAGCAAACGCCCGAGCCAACAGCAGATGTGTTGCTGCGTTGAGCTTAGCCGTGCAAGCTCCTGCTGCTGCTGCTGCTGCTGCTGTTGCTGTTTCTGCTGCTGCTGCAGTTCCTGCTGCTGCTGCTGCTGCTGGGGACTCCGTCGCTTTGCTGCTGCTTGCTGCAGCAGATAGAGACGCAGGAGGAGAGGAGATGTGCTGAGGTGTACATACACCCCAGCTAGGGTTTATTAACGAAGACACCACCCGCAGCACGTCTGCTGCTGCTACTCCTTGCTGCAGCAGCGCAGCAGCAGCTGCTGCTGCATCGGCAGCAGAAACACCGTGGGCTCTTTCCACACGAGCCCATGTCACCTCCTGCTGCTGCAGCAGCTGCTGCAACAGCTGCTGCTGCTGCTGCTGTTGCTGCTGCTGCTGCTGCTGCTGCTGCTGCTGTGTTGCTGCTGCTTTGTCTCTCATC
>NW_024014962.1:0-510 GCF_000499745.2 Eimeria mitis | reverse complement strand
TGTTTGGCTAGCGCAGTTGCTTTGCTTAACGAGTTTGGTTGCATTCTTGTTGACAGTCATAAACGCGCAGATGTATGCGGTTGGCGTGTGTAGGGCAGATATAGCGCATTGGTTGGGGGTTGCGAATAGTGCATGTGGTTGCGGATGGTCAATGTGCAACATGCCTAATACCTTCCAGGGATGCCGAAGGTAGACTTCGGCCCGGCTTCCACGTAGGCAGGGAGATGTTAGTAAATGCCAATTACAGTCTGTGCGTAGTTTTAGGACGCTGCGCTAGCTCTTCGGCCGGCTCACTTTAGTTTTGCCTCTTGAAGTTGGCATCTTGCTCGCAGGTGGGCAAGGCAGCATTCGACTCATCTGTGGAGTTGTTTGGCTGTGCGCTGGAGCGTGCATCTGTAATGCAGCGGTGCAACACGCTTTAGATTGTACGCCAAACAATAACGGAATGCGAATTGTGAAACATGAACATGAGAAGACTCAGTTTACCATTTGATTTGTTGGCGGAGGTGT
>NW_024014961.1:0-510 GCF_000499745.2 Eimeria mitis | reverse complement strand
CGCTGCTTACAGAGGTGAGCCTTTCTGCTGCTGCTGCTTCCGCTGCTTCTGCTGCTTTGTTGCTGCTGATCGAAAGTACTGCTGCTGCTAGTTGTCTGGTTGTTGCGAATGTTGCTGCTGCGGTGCTGCTGCTGCTGCTGCTGCTGTTACCGGTACTGCTGCTGCTGCTGCTGCTGCGGTAGTGATACGTTACCGCATGGTGTATTTGCTGTTTTAGCGTCTGCTTCGTCTGCTGCTGCTGCTGCTGCTGCTGCTGCCGTTGCTGCTACTGTTGTTCCTGTTGCTGCTGCTGCTTGTGCTGCAGCTGGCGTGGCTGCGAACGCCTTTCAGCGGCACACTGTGGGCTGTGGTGGGGGAGCTGCTGCTGCCGGCAATCGAGCAGCAGCAGCAGCATCAGCAGCAGCAGCAGCAGCAGCAGCAGCAGCAGCCGAGTGTTTCTCCTGCTGCTCTGAAAGCGCTGGCGGACCTTGGGGGATTCCAAGAGTACTTGAGCGTCCTCAAGGTGGTAAC
>NW_024014960.1:0-510 GCF_000499745.2 Eimeria mitis | reverse complement strand
AAACGGTATGCATTCAGCACCACCAACAGAACGAGAGTACATGTAGCTCGGAAAATCCACTCACCACTGGCGCAGAAGGCATTCGAAGATCAGCCTGTTTTACAATAATTACTATCTGTCTGCAGTGTGGTTTAGAACGCTGCTCAATATTCCACTGTTCTAAAGCTGTTTCTAAAACAACACCTCCCGTAGACACTTTTTACACTAAAATGCATACTAGAGAATACAAACGACACTCGCACTAACCTGAATCAATCCCACCATCCAGGTAAGAAGCCGCATCTTAGGAAACGCGTCAGATGCAGCGTCTTTAATCGATGTGAACGTGTTCTCCACAACCAGTCCTTTGATCTGTACGGACGTGAAGAGCCAACGCGCAGGCGGGCATGGACACACAAAGTGAACGACACAGAATTGCTGCTTCGCAGGAGTGCCTGTCCTATATATGAAAGCTCCTTGCCAGTATAATCATAAACCAGGCATGTGCCGCCAACGACACTTTTACAGTGA
>NW_024014959.1:0-510 GCF_000499745.2 Eimeria mitis | reverse complement strand
GCTGCTGCTGCATTTTTGCTTCTGGTTGCGGGGGCTCTCAAACCCCTGCAGCACCACTAGCTGCTTCAGGTGTACGGGCAGCAGCAGCAGCAGCAACAGCTGCTGCTGCTGCTGCTGCTGCTGCTGCTACTATTGCTGTTTGGGTGCTTGCAACTGCAGCAGCAGCAAGGGTTTGAGTTAGTCAGCTGCAGCAGCCGCTTTTCTTTGAGGGTCGTGATTGCATGCTGCGGCTGTTTTCTTCATCGACCTGCGTATACACCCCAAAACCCTAAACCCCAAACCCTAAACCCTAAACCCTAAACCCTAGCACAAACCTTAACGAAGGGTTTGTCTAATGAGAGTCATTGCCGCTAATTAGGGTTTATAAAAAAAGGGTTTAGGGTTTAGGGTTTGATGATACGTCGTGTTTAGGGTTTAGATTTTAGGGTTTAGGGTTTGTGGTTTAGGGTTTGCACTCAAGGTTTGGGGTTTACACCGCCTAGGGTTTATATTTTAATATCTAGGGTTTAG
>NW_024014958.1:0-510 GCF_000499745.2 Eimeria mitis | reverse complement strand
CATCCTCATATACACTCGTCCCATGGAGCTGGAATAGTCCATTTGAGCCTTTTTTGGCGTCGCGACACACATCGCACGCAATGTTTTGGTGAGCATCAGAAGGTACGTTTTAAGGACAGTTCACTCGTATTGAGATTAGGGGTGTCGTACTAAACAAAGAAGATGTGAGCATCTGGAATAAGCAGGCACTCCATATGATGCTCTATATCCTGGACAATTCCTTAAAAGCAATGCCCGCAACAACTGAATGGTTGCCCTGGGCATCGGACAAGGCTCCTCGTAAAAGCAAGAAGCGCAACTCACAGGTAAGCAAAATAGACGAGCCTTATGCCGCAAAATCTGGCGGCCCGCAAAAATATCGTGTGCATGCGTCTCTAGTATATGTTGGCTGAGATGTGCGTTTGCGGCAACTGATGCACTCACTGCGCCGACGAAAAACCTGTTTTGGGCCCGCTTCCGCTAGCAGTTGCAGAGTAGTGGCTAAAACGCATCTCTTCTGCCTGCAGCATG
>NW_024014957.1:0-510 GCF_000499745.2 Eimeria mitis | reverse complement strand
AAAAAAAAAAAAAAAAAAAAAAAAAAAAAAAAAAAAAAAAAAAAAAAAAAAGAAATTGGTACTGCAATTCGTTGGTTTGTTCATTATAATTATAACTGTAAACAACCGCAATAATATTATCGAGAAATACAAAAAAAGAAAAAAAAGAAAAAGAGAAGAAGACGAAAAGAGAGAAACAGGAAAAAAAAGAATAGGAAAGAATTGAACGGAAGAAGGGGAGAAAGAAAAAGAAAAACAAAAAAAGAAATCAAATAAATAAAGAAGAAAGGAAAGAACTAAAAAAGCAAACACCAAAATAAACAAAGAAAGATACAGCAACTAAACAAACAAACAAACAACTAAACACACAAAGAAACAAAGAAAGAAAGAAACAAACAAACAAACAAATAAAGAAACAAACAAACAAATAAACAAACAAATAAAGGAACAAACAGACAAACAAACGAACAAACAAACAAACGAATGAACAAACAAACAAACAAACAAACAACTAAATATATAAATAAGCAA
>NW_024014956.1:0-510 GCF_000499745.2 Eimeria mitis | reverse complement strand
TCTGGTTTGCCGAGATTCGTTAACCTGTTTTTGCTTTCGGCAAGGTGCAGGTTACGAATGCATGTCTGTCCTTTGCCCGAGTTCGGCACCGTCTGTACGCATGTCGATAACACTTCAACATAGGACGGGGAGGCAAGCACGAAGCAGCCCGCCAGTGCTGTCCACCGGGACGGCATCCAACAGCTACCCCGCGTCTAGCCCGCTTTATGGTTTCGCAGTTAACGTTTTGTTTGTGTGCCCTGGTTGAGTGCACTTGCGTCTGCCGATGGGAGCGTCTGCAGCACCTTTGCCAGAGAAAGCGCGGCAGGCATGTGTGAGCACCGTGGCGCTTGCAGGTTGCGTGCATGCGACGACTGCGGTGTGCCGACGCTTTTTCTAGCGTTGCGATCGTGCCGTGTTTTGGCCAGAAAGTGTGCACACGGCATTAGTCAGAGTTGCGTCGATGCGTAGCCTTCATCAATCAGACTAGTTTGTAGTGCGCCTGCAGTTTTCAAGCGAACCCATTTTCTC
>NW_024014955.1:0-511 GCF_000499745.2 Eimeria mitis | reverse complement strand
GTCTTCGAGGAAGAAAGGGATTGGTAGAATAGAGAAACTACCATCTTCGACGTCAACCGATGTCAACGAAAAAACAACAGCGCAAGCTTCATCAGCTGCTCAAGGCTTAACAGTTAACTGTTCAACATCTTCAGTCTCATCCTCTAACGATCCGCAAATCTCGTTCACGACCGCGGAGCTTCTTGCTGAATTACCTTCTTCACCTGAGCATTTATCGCCACAACGTTGGATGGAGGCTTATGAACGTTGCTCACGTTACCGTGATATTGTGGCTGCAGCAACTCGTCATGGAGAAGAAGAGTTTGCTCATCAGTTGCAGGGTCGCCGTTATACCTACAAATTTAGAAGCCCTACTTATACGTGTGCATTAATGGGTTATGGCGTATTTGTCCTCCGACCTTACCTGAGTTTCTTTCCTATATTCTTTACTGTCATCATGATCATGTTATAGCTGGACATCGTGGCGAGCGCAAAACGTTCCTTTCGATCAGTAAGTTATATTATTGGCTTG
>NW_024014953.1:0-511 GCF_000499745.2 Eimeria mitis | reverse complement strand
TGCATGCGAAAGACATTCACACGACGCCTCGACGCGCGCACACGACGCACCACAAATACGTGCCCAGCTCTCTGGACCTCAAACACCTCAACAACAAGCAGCAGTCTGCGCATTCTCATCCCCCCTACCAAACGTACTCCCTTGGGCTGAACCACCCACCCAGCCGCACATCCAACACACGCTCAACCTCCCCGACACCTTCATGCGTCCCAATGCTACAACACAAGTTCCGGCACGCCCTCACCTAGAACAGCGTCACAACAAGCAAATCCACCACCCAGTAATGAGTAGCAACAAGCGTACTGCCTCAGGCTGAGCACCACAACAACGCGTACGCGCGAAAGGCACTCGCCGCGTCCCATCATCCCTTCACCCGTGCAAATGCTACAACGTCTATCCACACCTGCGTCCCTGCAGTCCGACCGCCTCTACAACACGCAAAGCAATGGCAACGGCAATCGCCACAGCCGAACCCACTTTCTGCGGCGTCTGTACGCGACCACCTCTGCAC
>NW_024014952.1:0-511 GCF_000499745.2 Eimeria mitis | reverse complement strand
TTTCTCTTTGTTTATTCTTCTCTTTCTCTTTCTTTCTTTTTTTATTTTTTATTTTACTTGTCTCCTGCCTTGGTGGCAGAGAGACAGACTAAACCCTCATCGTTTAGGGTTTAGGGTTTAGGGTTTAGGGTTTATGAGGGTTTATTTATTAGGGTTTAGGGTTTAGGGTTTATTAGGGTTTGTTTATAAGGGTTTACTAGGGTTTACTAGGGTTTATATATTAGGGTTTATTAGGGTTTATTTATTAGGGTTTGTATATTAGGGTTTATAGGGTTTATTAGGGTTTATTAGGGTTTATTTATTAGGGTTTATTTATTAGGGTTTACTAGGGTTTAGGGTTTAGGGTTTATTACAGTTGTAGGGTGTATTAAGGTTTATTAGGGTTTATGAGGGTTTAGGGTTTAGGGTTTAGGGTTTAGGTGGTTTCGTATCGTCGTTGCTTCTCCTTATATATATATATATATATATATATATATATATATATATATATATATATATATATATATATATA
>NW_024014951.1:0-511 GCF_000499745.2 Eimeria mitis | reverse complement strand
AGCGAGGCAGCTGTGGAATAGCACGCACCTGGTGCAGCCTGTGGTTCTGGTGGGGGCTCGACTGCAAGCACACATGGGAAGCACACATATTAAGAGACATGCAAGCTGCAGCCATGAAGAGACCTGTCAGTTCATTCAGCCAAACGGCTGTGCCATAAGATGCCGCTGTAACTCAAGGTGGAACACTTCGCGGTTTCCAGTAATGCATATGCATTGCTGCGGCCCCTACACATGCAGAGACCACCACCCGCACAGTTTGTAGAGGCACACGCCGCCAACGACAGTGCAACGTTGACACAACCCCCCTTGGCTACGGCTGCAAATTGCTACACACGCTTGGCACAGAATATGTGAGGCATTGAGTTATTCGAATGTACCTCGCCCAGACGCTCGCCACGACGCTCGCTGTCCAGGGACACCTGTAGTAAACAGAGAGTGCAGAGGCACACAAACCCATCTTCAGAAAGTCTCCATACTCACAGGTTGTAGGCTAATACAAGTGCGCGCAGCA
>NW_024014950.1:0-511 GCF_000499745.2 Eimeria mitis | reverse complement strand
ACGAGCACGATGCGTTAGCAGATGCACCCAGGTCTTAGTTTAGTGTTGAACGCACCCACTTGTCACACCGATGTTTCACTGGAATCCGTAACGATATTGGTGCCTTTAGCATCACCATTTTTCGTGTAGTATGTGATGCTCCTCACATTCAAAGCAAATGCTACAGCGGCACATAAACCGGCTTTAGCAAAAGAACTCATGGCCCTGTCTGAAAACAACTGACGAAGGCGTTCATTTACGCCAGGTCCGGTTTCCCAAGACTGCCTGCTCACTTCCTGGAAATTAGTCCTCGTATTGAAAGTAGGGATTTCCCGTGTACGCCCGTCAGAACGAAGTTGCAAACTATTGCTGGAAGCGTACCTCAATAGGACGCAGTGAGAAACTCCTATATGCAAGCAAACGACATTGTGGTTCTGTAGAGCCTCACCTGCAATTCAAGTACTGGTTGACTGATGAATAATGTGTGGTGCTGCGCACTCATCAATCTTCGCAGTCCGACGCTACCCCGCTC
>NW_024014949.1:0-511 GCF_000499745.2 Eimeria mitis | reverse complement strand
GCCTATAAAACCCTAAACCCTAAATACATTCATCTCTGTTCGCTGCTGCTGATGTTGCTGCTGCAGCTGCAGCAGCAGCAGCAAAAAAATATATAATTAGAATATTTTGGATAGTTTATTTGTTTTTTTTGTGGGGAGCATTCGTTCTATCATTTTTTGCTGCTGCAGCAGATCGCGTTGCTGCTGCAGCAGCAGCTTGTGCTGCTGCTGGTATCTCTCGTGTACAGTGTAGCCTGCTGTTGCTGTGCCTTCATGTCTTCTGCAGTTTGCTGCTGCAGTTTCTATCTGCTGCTGCAGCTGCTGCTGCTGCTGCTGCAGCTGCAGCAGCTCGCTACGCATCTGCTGCTCATCTGCTTTCTTATATTTTCTGTGTAACTGCTGCTGCAGCAGCAGATCGTGCTGCTGCTGCTGCTTCTCTCTCTCATCAGCAGCAGCAGCAGCAGCAGCAGCAGCAGCAGGCTGCCCAACCCCACGTATCAACCGAAACGCTCCGTCCCCCTCAGCAGCAACA
>NW_024014948.1:0-511 GCF_000499745.2 Eimeria mitis | reverse complement strand
GGCGGTGCCCCGCCTGCGGCAACATAGGCGGCGTCTTTTTTCAGCTTCCTGAGAGGGTTGCAGAGGATGCGATGACTCTGGTGTATGTATGCACAAAGAGTGGTTGCGGTTACTCCGTTAAGCAAGATGCAACACAAGAGATAGACGGAGATGCAGGTAAGCGGAGGATGCTATCAGCCATAGATACAGCTTTCTCTCTCTGCAGCAGCTCTGATGAAAGCTGCAACAGAAGAAAGCAAACGCAGCAGTTTCTGCTTTCTCTTTTTTCTCTTTTTCAGAGGACTCGCAAGAGGTCTTGGCCAGGATCAAGTCAGCGCCGCTACCAGATGTAAAGCCGCCACCGCCAGAGGAGCTAGAAGCACAGGCGCAGCCTGAAGGTGTGGTTTCTGAAGAAGGAAAAGGTGAAGGTAAGTGTATTATATTTTGTTTTTTTCACCGTTATTTCATGTTTTCTGTTGCAGCTGATGGATATCCTGTGGCGGTGATTGAATTGTTTGTTTGCTTACAGATG
>NW_024014947.1:0-511 GCF_000499745.2 Eimeria mitis | reverse complement strand
TGTAATGTTTGACGTTTTGTGCTCAGAGACGTGGCGGCGAGCCTTACGCCCCTTGCTGCTATAAGGTGAGGTGCTGCTGCTGCTGCTGCTGCTGCCGCCGCTCTTGCTGCTGCTGCTGCTGCTGTTGCTGCTGCTGCTGTTGCTGCTGAGCCTGCTGCTGCTGTAGATCGCTTGAAAAGCTAATAAGCATTGGCCGTGTCTTCGTATCATGTTAAGTAATAGCAGCAGCAGCAACAGCAGCTTCTGCTGCAGCAACAGCAACTACTACTGCTGCTGCTGCTGCTGCTGCATCTGCATCTGCTGCTGCTGCTGCATCTGCATCTGCTGCTGCTGCTGCATCTGCTGCTGCTGCTGCATCTGCTGCTTCTGCTACATCTGCTGCTGCATCTGCATCTGCTGCTGCTGCTGCATCTGCTGCTGCTGCTGCTGCTGCTGCATCTGCTGCTGCTGCATGCAATATGTTTGCTGCTGCTGTTAGGGGTATGATGTGTCATCGATCGCAGCTTGTTTG
>NW_024014946.1:0-511 GCF_000499745.2 Eimeria mitis | reverse complement strand
CCAAGCGCATGTCATCACATGCGTTAGCAAACTGCGGCAGAGCCCTTTATCCTTATTAGTCCTCCAAAAAAGCAGAACGGAGAAAGCTTCACAATACGATGGAGATGCGGCGATATTGTGCTCGTCAGTATGCCTTGCAGGAGGCAAGTCGACGACCGGAGGTACTACTGCCCACCTCAGCAGCACTGCCTGAGCAGCACCAGGCAGCCTAACGAGCAACGTTGCGGACCTCTCCCCACATGGCGTGCTTACGGTCTGCAGATAAAGACCGATAGACACAAAGGTGTACATGCCGTGGGAGAGGTATTGGTTGGCTGCCTAGTGCGTTATCAACATCTAATGCCAACACGTTATGTACTGCATGTTCCAAAACACAACCCATGCTGCAGGAGCCTTCCGCAGCTTCGCCCGGTTCTAGAGCAGCGGAGACTGGGCTTCTCTTGCAGTCTCTGTCGTCCACGTCGGCACGTTCGTACGTCGAACGCGTCACACGGAGAAGCACACAGCAATT
>NW_024014945.1:0-512 GCF_000499745.2 Eimeria mitis | reverse complement strand
ACATAATCTATCTACGCAGCAATACCCCCAATAGATAAATATAATAGTCTACTGCAGCAGCAGCAGCAGCAGCTGCTGCTGTTGCTGCTGCTGCTGCTGCAGCTACTGCTGATAAAGGCAGCTATGCGACAGCAACAGAAGGAGACAAAGAGGCCGCTCTAACGATAAAACTGCTGCTACTTTTGCTGCTGCTGCTGCTGCTATGTAGTCTGCTGCAACAGCAAGCGCGCCTCACAGCAACGCACACCGTCCGTTGCAGGGCGATGTAGGTACTGCTGCTGCTGCTGCTGCTGCTGCTGCTGCTTCTACTCTTGCTGCAGCTGCTGCAGCAGGGAGCTTCATGCTTCTGCTGCCGGTCAGCAGCAGCAACCGCATTTTGAATGCACTGCACTGAGTTGGGGTGCAAAAACAGCAACAGCAACAGCAGCAGCAGCAGCAGCAGCAACAGCTGCTGCTGCTGCTGCTGCTGCTGCAGTCTGCTTTGAGGCGCTTTCACTATAAACGGGGTGTAC
>NW_024014944.1:0-512 GCF_000499745.2 Eimeria mitis | reverse complement strand
TGCCGTCATGAGCTTCAGCCATTTTTTTGTTCGGAGGGTTGCGCCGTCGCACCCCTCACACCAGTGGAATGCTAAGGAATTCGTTCTGCATTTGATCGGGACCTACAGAATATTTGCCGCTGCATTGGAGTGGTTCATTGTTTAGCATTGGTGCCGTGAAGCACACCTGGCCACGTCAAGTGAATCCTTTGGGTTTTGACGTTTCTTAATATACGCCTGCATGCGCTGAGGCATAATAGACAAGTTGGTTAGGAGCATCGAAAAGAATGACGTTTCTGTGGACCTAGGTGGCAGCTGACGCCTCGCGACCATGCGCAACACTACCAAACGTCCCCAGCGCAGGTATAACGAGCACCGCGGCTTGTATGATGCCGTTCATTCCGTGTACCAGCAAGTGCGCGGAGAGTTGGAATTGGCGTTAGAGTTGGAATTGCGAGGCACCGAGTGGGGTTGAAGAGCGGACGTGCTGACCACTACTTCAGGCTCGCGGATTGAGACGATTGTGTTTGGTG
>NW_024014943.1:0-512 GCF_000499745.2 Eimeria mitis | reverse complement strand
TATATATATATTTTATTTGTTTATTTATATAAACAAACAAACAAAAAAAACCAAAACAAATATATTTATTTTACTTATCTATATAAAAAAAACAAATAAAAAATATATATATTTATTTTATTTGTTTATTTATATAAACAAACAAAATAAATATATATGCATATACATTTATTTTATTTGTTTGTTTATATAAAAAAACAAAAAAAAAATAAAAAATAATATAATTATTTTTTTCTTTAGGGTTTGTCTGTGGCCTTTGCGGTGTACAGACACCCCAATTTATTTATTTATTTTTATATAAATTTATTTATTTTTTTTTATATAAATTTATTTATATTTATTTATTTGTTTTTATGTATACTATAAGAATATATTTATTGTTTTATTTTTATATAAATATATTTATTTATCTTTATTTATATTTATTTATATTTATTTATACTTATTTATATTTATTTATATTTATTTATATTTATTTATATTTATTTATATTTATTTATTTATATTTATTT
>NW_024014942.1:0-512 GCF_000499745.2 Eimeria mitis | reverse complement strand
GTTGCGGCTGTCTGGGGTGGTTCGTGCATCCGCTGATGCTCTTACATTCCTAGCTTGCTGCAGCTGCTGCAGTTGCTGCTGCTGCTGCTGCTGCTGCTGAACCTGCTGCTGCTGCTGCTGAAGCCGTTGCTGCTGCTGCTGCTGAACCTGCTGTTGATGCTGCTGCTGCTGAACTCTATGCTGCTGCTGCTGCTGCTGCTGCCGAAGCGGCTGCTGCTGATGCTGCTGCTGCTCTGGGGTTAAGCCTGTTGCTGCCAGGAGGCCTGGTGGTGGGGTCACAGCAGCAGCAGCAGCAGCAGCAGCAGGAGCTGGTGCTGCAGCAGCAGATGCTGCAGCAGCAGCAGCAGGCGTAGCTGAGAAAGGAGTAGATGCTGCTGCAGCGTGCTTATCTGCTGCTGCTGCTGTTGCTGCAGCTGGAGCAGCAGCAGGTCGAGCAGCAGCAGCAGCTGCTGCTGCTCCCGGAAGCGAAGCTGCTGCAGACGTTGCTGTTGAAGGTGTTGCTACTGCAGCAG